>NC_092874.1:448693597-448923597 GCF_028372415.1 Notamacropus eugenii | reverse complement strand
GTAGGGATGGAGGATCCATACTTTTAGAAAACTATCAAGGAGAAATAGGAGTGATATTGAACCACATTCTCAGGGTAATTTCACAGTTTGCTGCTGCAGGCCTTGATGTCCTTGATCCCTTCAAGAACCATCTATTTAGCATATATCTGCTTCTCTACGAACTGTTTTCCTTCTGATCCTCACCACTCTTCTGCTGGGCAAATCTGTCCCTCTCCTACTCTCAGACTGTGCCAAACGCTTTCAATTCACAGTCACCCTTAAATGAATAGTGAGGAAGCATTATGTCATTGTTATAAAGAGATAGTCAGGCTGGTTTTCTGAACAAGCCATCAAGCCTAGCCATCTCATCATTCAACAGGATGCTGGGTTGTTGAATTGTCTCTCAGGTTTTCTCACAGAAAAATAATTCGCACCAAAACTCCTTATGTTGGCTCATTGAGAAATAAAGAAAAGTTCAGGTGAGATGCTAAATTATCCAAATCATTTTCTTCTAACATCAAAACAAATATGCAACCTATCTTTCTTCTTACATTTTTCCATCTCTAACCAGGTTTAGCAGAGAGGTAACCCATACCTCTGAGCAATTTTACTTCTCTCAAGTTGCAGATGTTGCTCAAATGCAAAAAGCCAGAATCTAGTTCACCTCAGACTATCTCCAGTCAATTAACAACTTTTAGCCCAACAGTTGAAATCTTGTCAGCTGACTCTCCTACTGTATTCTTCACTGCCTCCTGCTACCTTCTCAACTCAGTCCATTCCAGCTGATTTTTCCCCTCTTTCTCTACTTGTTTCTTCAATGACTCAAATCAAAGTCTCTTGGTGCTCAATAAATCATCTTTCCCTTATGAAGTAAAAGAAAATCCACCTTTCTTTTAGCTCCAAAGCTATGTCTTTTTAAAATCTTTCCATTGTCACCAACCAGTTTTTTTTTTATTCATTACTTTGTGAATTTAACCTCAAAAACTCTAAAATATCTCATACAAATGATCGAAGGACAGCAATGCTTGGCACCCCCAGTCATTTCTCTGTCTTCAAGCAGGTCTTCTCACTTCCCTATTCAGTCTTCTGAGCTCTCATTTTATCTGATATTTTATGAATTTTATCAGTTTTAGTGCATAAAAATTTCTCTGTACTTTTTTCCAGAGTTAAACTGCTCATATATAAAGATCAGTACTTTACATCCCTTATAATTTCATTTAGTCTTTTTGTTCTTTATGATAAGGTTTGTTTTCTAGACCATTTTAACCACCAAAGTGGTCTCAGACAAAAGGCAATGCCTTGCATACTCATCTCTATACAGTGTTTCCCTTCTAGGAGAATTTAACCTCATTGAGAATAGGGGCAGTTTCACTGTTGTCTGTGTATCTTCAGCACCTAGGACAGTGCCAACTTAACTGCAAGCAAATGCTAAATACTTATTGAATTGAAAGGCAGTTTGGTTTTGAACACTTTCAGTCTGAAATACCTGTGGGATGCATAAGTAGAAAGAAGCACTACTGGCAGTTGTAGATGTGAATTTGAAGCTTGGAATTAGGTCAATATGCATTCAATTTGGAGCCTGCTGTGTGTCTGGATCAGATTTTTGCAAGGGGAATGAAGGGGAAGAGGAAGGAAGAGGAAAGGAGTAATAAGTAGGGGATAGCCAGAGCAGTGTGTGCCTTCTGAAGCAGCTCAGAGGTGAAAAAAAAAGTTTGCTTCTAAAAGATACTAGAGTCTAATTCCCCTTTGCTAAATTGCCCTGTGCTGTAGTGCTATGTTTAGGCTATCATACAGTGAGTATAAGACAGGCTTATTATTGTCCTCTTCTTATACCCCATAGCTAGGATTAGAGGCAGGCAAGGTAGGAAGTAACCTGAAGTGTAGCATGCAGAGAGGCATAATGAGGGATGATTTCTAAACTGCTTATAAATGCACATATTTTGGTTTCCAGAAAATTAATTCTGTTCTCCATGGCACCTAGTATTTTTTGAATGATAAGTCAAGTTGAATACGACATCTCCAAACCTCCCTGGGGATAGTGCATAAGAGATACACAAGGAAGACCCAATATTCAATATTGCCTAGACTGTACAAGTAAAACACACTGTACTGAAACATTTCTGATCTTGATACATCTCAGAATGGCTAGCATGGTGGCCTCTAGAACGTGAGTAAATATATGACTGATGGACAAGCTGATTGGGTTTTAATTTATTTACCTGCTCTTTCTATGCCATTTCATATTCTGCCCCTCTTTACCCTTCTATTATATTTTTCTTAAATTTTTTTCACTCAAGTTTTTTTTAATCTACCAGATACAGATGTGGGTCTATCATCTATATATCTCTGTCTGCCTTTCTTTTTTCTTCCTTCTTTAATTTATTTCTGTCTGTCTCCCTCCCACCTTTTCATCCTTCCTTACTTCCTCCTTCCCTCCATTTTTACCTTCTTCTCTCCTGCAATTTTCTTCCTTCATTCCTTTCTTTTTCCTTTGTACCACTTTCCTCCCTCCTTTCTTTTCCTTCCTTTTCCTCCTTCCCTCCCTCTTTCCTTTCTTCTTTTTTCTTCCTTTTTTCTTCCTCCTCCTCTCTCTCTTTTCTTCCTTCCTTCCCTTACTCACTCTCTCTTTCCTGTTGACCTTTATTCTAAAAAAACCCAAACCCAAGACTCAGATAATTGTAGATGTCCTTATATAGCACCTTATGGCTTGTGAAGAACTTCATATGAATTAGAAGATTTAAGTCTCACAACCACCTCGTGGGATATCATCACCCCCATTTTAAAGATGCAGAAATAGAAGTTCAAATGACTTTTCCATGGTCATTCAGTGAGTAAGAGGGGGAGAATTTTAATCTAGATATGACTATATTGCAAGTCCCGTGCTCTTTCTTCAACATCTTTGGTTTGAATATAAGAAAATGAATGGCTTTGCAAAGTGAAGGATGACCCAGTTTAGATAAAGCACACACTAGTGAATTGGAGGACTTGGATTGAAATCTTATATCTTGGGTAAATAAACCATGACCTCCTGGGGTCTCATTTTCGTCATGTGCAAAATGAGGAGTAGATGCAATGGCCTTTATTGTCCTTACTAGTTCCAGATCTGTGATCCTTTGATACTATACCAGATTTATAGTGGGGAAAACACCCAGAGAAACCAATGATGAATCTTTGATCCATGATAATCCAGCCAGCATCACCTTTTCTTTGTGCACAAAAACATGAGCAAGATGCTACCTATATTTACAGCCAAGGTAAATTAAATTAGTCAGGGAAATATGCTTGAAGAGGGATATGCCAAGATTTGAAGTAAAAACATTTCATGTAATGATTCCTGAATATTCCTAGATAGCTGTCCTGTCCTTTACTTTCCTGAACATTAAAGTGTCAGTCCCAAATGTTTTAGGCTTATTGTAGACCATGATACACACACACACACACACACACACACACACACACACACACACACACACATATTCAACAATAATTGCTAAGCCAATTAGTGTATCAAAAATGACAAATCTAACAAAAAAGAATCATAATGTCTTCTTTAAACAATAAATTACTTCTGTATTAAAACTGAATAATGGATAAATGACAGGGAATTTATTTGTATTTAAAATCCTTTTTTGACCACACTTGTGATTTAATTGGTGGAACTAAGAAACACCCTCTGCCAATGCAAGCCAGAACCTTCTCTGCAATTTATAGTCTCAGAGAGTTTTCTGGAGTACTGAGAAGTGAAATGACTTGCCAAGGGTCACACAGTCAGGATGTGACAGACATTTACTCCCTATCCACTACATCAAGATGCATTCTTTATTATTTTTTTTATGATATTAATACAAAAAAAGCATGATCAAGAAATAAGCTCTCTTGTTCATTTCCGTGCCTTGGTTTCTTTCATTGCTATAGTTATTGGTATCAATAGAAAAACTTTTGGCAAAGACCTTGTTATAAACACTATACAGACAATAATAAAAAGAAAATATCCTTTTCCTGCTACATTAACCTTCAAAGATAAAAAAGTAAAGAGAAATGCTACTTAGAGTACTTCCAGATGGACATGGCTATTTAAATGAAGATTCTTCTTCTCTTTTTCCCTTCTGATTTCTGCTGGTCACTATAGCAACTACAAGAAGAGAAACTCAGGCCCAGAGCCTGCCTACTTTGGTATGACAAGTTCAATTTCAAGTTCATTTAGCAGTATAACAGAAACCTAGACTATTCTTAATGAGAACCTATATACCCAGTAGAAGCTCAGCTGGTGTTGCCACGAGCTGCTGTAAGAGGGGAGTCCAAGTCAGAGAGGCCCCAGGGATTCCTCATTAAGAACACTAGGGAAGGTTGGAGTATTGTTTTCTGAAGACAAGGCATTGTGAAATTTCTCATGGGAGTGCTGGATTCCATACACTCACAAAGCCTGAAAACCCTCCCTTTTTCTTGACATTTGGGGATGGTTAGTTCATTTAAGATTGATGGTTAGCAGCAGTGAAGATTCTGAACTGGAGATAGAAGAATATATTGTAGTTTCACAAAGAACCCTTCTTGAATTTTGACTTTGCTAATTATGTATGACAACATATGAGACAATAGAATAATGAGACAATAATAAATTCTATGTGATCAATGGTGGTGCAGTGGGTAGAGCACTGGGCCTAAAGTCAGGAAGATTTAAGTTCAGATTTCAACCTCAGATACTTACTATAAGTGTGACCCTGGGGGCAAGTCCCTATGTGTCTCAGGTCCTCTCTGTAAATTGGGGACACACTGGAAAAGAAAATGGCAAGCTACTCCAGTATATTTGCTAAGAAATCCCAGTGGACAACTCCATGAAGTCACAAAGACTTAGACAGGACTGAACTATTGAACACCACCAACAATGGATTTAATAGACTACTTCTACCAGAGGACAGACCAAATTTCTAGTACAAGAAATGTTTTATTTTCAATGGGATTGAGAAATTGTTTTCTTTTGTCAAAGTTGTAAAAACAAAAAAACAAGCCTATTAACATAATTCAGAATCATATGTTTTAAAAATAAAGCACAAAGTGTTTAATAAATACCCATTAATGGATTGATCAACTTTGATTCAAAGCAGCAGAAAAAAACAAATCCTAATATTTGTTTCCCCTGAGCAACCTAAGACATGCAGTGTAGCATGGTGGATAGAGTTAACCAAAATAGGGAAGAAATAGGTTCCAGATCCAACTGTGAAATCTGCTAGCTATGTGACTATCAGTTCAAGTACTACTTTGAATTCTACTTCACAAACTAACTAGCTTTTGTGGCAAAGAATTTAACCTCTTTGGGTTCCACTTTCCTCATCTGCAAAATAAGGAGGTTAGATGACCTCTCTACCTTCCCTTCCAATCCTAAATCTGTGACTTGAGTTTAGTAACTTAATCTCTCAACGCCCTCAGGAAATTCTCTTAGATGGAAGTTGTAGTTCAGGTGTTAATTTGAATTGATACAGGGAACTTCATTACTGAAATCCCTATATCAAAGAAATCTAGTTTAAAAATTCTTTCCTCTGTGATTTTATAACTACTTATTTTAAGGGGTACTTAAAAAAACTTTCATCTTTGCAGAGTGCCAAAAAATGGGTCGTGCTCGTTTTTTTTTCCAAGATTTTTTTTTGTATATGTGCCCATCTCTGTATCTGAAGAGTTTGGGAATCATTCCATACATTAGCAAAGTTAAAAGTCTAGAAGGGCCTTTTGTGAAGCTCTAATATATTCTATTTCCATTAAAGACCCAGTTTTAACCACCTTAAATAGAGTCTGTTATGTTTTAAGTGTCTCCAAAAAAAACAGATCACATAAACTTCAAGATATTTCATTTGTTCCTTTTAGAAGCACATTTTAAAATCTGTCATAAATCTCCAGATGTTACACACTCAAGATGGGTTTCAGTAGAAAGTAGCTGGTCACTGGCCTGTCCATGATAACTTTCACACATTGCAGAACCATAATGAAGTTGCCTTTCTACCTTCTCTTCCCATGTTAATATTTCAATTTCATTAACCTCTCATCCAGATTTTTATAACGCTCCCAGTCTCTCTTATGTCTCTTGTCCTCATTCACTTCTCCCTTTTAAAATGTGGAACCTGAACTATAACAGCTTTCAGGATAAAGAGAAAGATTCTTTCTGGTGCTTGGTCATGCTTTCTGGTGTTTTGCTACCTTAAAAAGCACAAACAACATTGCATTTCTTATTCACATATGGACTTTGATTCACTATGCCCCCTAGACATTTGCTTTTCAGAATATCCTTAAGCAGCTATACTCTTTTCTGCATTGGCGTGCTTTATTTTTCCCTCTTCTTCCCAGTTATCGAACTCAAATAAAATAGACACTACTATTCTTACTAGAACGTTGTTTTCAGTAAACATACCTGTAACTTTCCAAAACAAAACAGCTCACCCTGACACCACTCCCCTATTAAAATATTAGCTCCTTGAGGGTAAGAATGACCCCATTTTTGTATTAGCATCTCCTGCACTTAGAATATTGGCACTTTGTAAATGCATTTTTATTTATTCATTCTTCATTCATTTGTACTTACATGATGAGTTTTATGGTCATTCTTTTGATTAGCTGTCACAATAAGCATAGCATACCAAGCTGGGTGCTGCTGAGGAAAGAACTCTGAATTTGGAATTAGTGGACTTGGAGTTGAGTCATAGATCTTCCACTTACTGCTTGAATGGCCGCCTCACCATTCAGGACCCCAGATTTTCCATGTGCAAGATGAAAAGATTGGTTGTGAGGCATCTTGCTAGTACAGAATGACTGTTGGGTTTAGAGTCTTATGACCTAGCCTTGAATCCTGGATGAGCCTCCTATACTTCTTTGGGGCTTTGGAGAAGTCATTGAAATTTTCTGGGCCCCACTTTTTTTTTTTATTTTTCCTCTGTAATGTGAGGAGATTGGACTGGAAGAACTTTAAGTCTTCTTCCAATTCTAGATCTATGATCCATGAATGACTTATCTTCTTTACAGCTTCGAATCCATGCCCCTATTGCTTCCTGACTATTGATTGCCATGATCATTTGGAATTCTATTCTTCTAGGCACCAACCACATTCTACCTTTGAAGTTTATAATAATCTGCTAGTCCATGGACAAGATTATTAAGAAAATGGTTAAACCACTCTCTGTTTGTGGTCTTTGATTTTGAATAATTATTGATAGCATTTTTTCCAATTAGATATAAAGATGGTTTTCAACATTCATTTTTGTAAAATATTGTGTTCCAAATTTTTCTCCCTCTGTCCCCTCCCTTTCTGCTCCCCAAGATAGCAAGCAATCTTATATGGGTTATTCATATACAATCAGTTCACGTGAGTGTCAGAGAAAATGTGGGAAAACAGGGACACTGATGAATTTTTGGTGGAGTGCCTTGATATAACCATTCTGGAGAGCAACTTGGAACTATACCCAAAAGGCTATAAAACTATGCATATCCCTTGATTCTCCAATACAACTACTAGGTCTGTTATGCCAAAGAGATGATAGAAAAGGGGAAAGGTGTCACATGTACAAAAATTTTTATAGGAGCTCTTTGTGTGATGGCAAAAAAAAAAGTGGAAATGGTGGGCATGCCCATCAACTGGGGAACGGTTAAACAAGTTGTAATATATGGATGTGATGGAATACTGTTCTATAAGAAATAATGGGCAAGAAAGACTTACATGAACTGATGTTGAATGAAGTGATGAGGAAAAGGAGAATACTGTACACAGTAACAGCCACACTTTACAATGCTTAACTGATAGACTTAGCTCTTCTCAGCAATACAATGATCCAAGACAATTTCACAAGACTCATAATGGAAAATGCTATCTGCATCTGGAGAAAGAACTATGGAGTCTGGATGTAGATGAAAGCAGACTATTTTCACTCATTTTTATTGTGGTTTTTCCCTTTTGTTATGATTCTTCTTTCACAACATGACTAATGTGCAAATGTGTTTAACGTGATTATATGTGTATAACCTATATCAGATTACTTGCTATCATGAGAAGGAGAAAGGGAAGAAATGGAGGGAGACAAATTTGGAACACAATATCTTGCAAAAATTAATATTCAAAACTATTTTTATATCTAATTGGAAAAAAAAATACAATTAAGTGCAAAAAAAGGAGAAAAAGAACCCCTGGAACAATTTAACCCATAGGAATCATCTAGCTAGAGAGTGAAAACAGAAGCAAAATAATGAAAGTCACTTCCCTTGTCTGCCTTCCTCTGACCCAGAGGGGCCCAATAATTTGTAGTACTCATTGGTTCCCATAAATTCGTTCTTCTTCCTTTGCCCCTCAAAATTTTTTCCTCTTATATCATTAACTCAGTCCATTTATATGATACTCTCACCATCCTTGCTGCTCACTGGTCTGTCTTCCATTTTTTTTCCCAAGGAGCTCATACTTTAATTTGAGAAAACAGCACATATAACTGCTCATTGGGAGAGATAGATTAATTTAAAATGCTCCTTACTTGACAAATAAAAATAATAAACTAAAAAAAGGGAGAAAATTTCAGCTGCAGGGGAATGCCATGACCTTGGAGTTCTTAGGTTACAGCAGCAGATCAAATAACTTGGAATTTGGAGGGGATAATGGCTATATAGGATGGTCTTCCTCACCAGAAGGACCAGAGTTGATAATTTGGATCTCATCCAAATGATGTGAATAGGAAATACCATTTTTCTCAATTTTTATGCTTATTTTCACTCCTGAACTTGAATTTCAAAGTTTCTTCACAGCTCCTGCCTTTTCATCAGGAAGTGTTAGAAGTTCTCTATTTTGTTAAAGGTCATCTGTAGTATTATGCTCAGTTTTTCTGAACAAGTTACTTTTATATGTAAACATATCCTTCTCCTCCTGGAATATTGTAATCCAAGTTTTCTACTGCTTTTAAGTGGTAGTTACTAAATCATATATGATACTGTGTGACTCCTCAATATTTTAATTATTTCTTTTTGGCTGCTTGCAGCAATTTTTTTTTTTCTGTGACCCAGAAGCTCTAGATTTGGGCTCTGATACTTCCGGGAATTTTTCTTTGGAGGATTTCTTCTAGGAGGTGACTAAGGGAGTCTTATTTCCATTTAGCTCTCTGCTTCTAAGAAATCTGGGTAGTTTTCTCTTAAGATGTCTTGAAATAGAATACATGGGTCTTTTTTTGTCAGTGCTTAGATAGTCCAATAATTCTGAATTTTTTCCTCCGTGATCTGTTTTCTAAGTCAGTTGTTTTTGCTGCAAGATATTTTATACTTTCTTCTATTTTTCAGTTTTTTAATTGTTTTAGTATTTTTGGTTGCCTCATGAAATGATTGATTTCTATTTGGTTCATTCTAATTTTTAGGGAGTTTGTTGCTTGACTAAGGCTGCATACCTCTTGTGTGAAACTGTTGATTTCTTTTCAAATTCTTTCTTAAACAATTATTTCTTTTCCATTTTTTTTCTCTCAAGCACTCTTATTCAATTTATGTAAAATCAAGGTTTTTTTTTTTTAACTCAATTTATTTCTCCTGGTAATTCTAGTTGAGTTTGTACCCAACTTGTCTTTTTCTCTGAGGTACTCCTTCTGGAAGTTTGGAAGTAATTCTCCTCTGTGTTTGTGTCTTGAGCATCCCTGAACCGTAATAGCTCCTTTGAATGTGATTCTTTTATTTTCCTGTTTGATTGCCCATTTCCCAAGTCTGCTTCCTAGCTTTGCATGTGATGTTGGGTCACATTTCTGGTCCTATTCCTACTTTCTTAGGGTATTGAGAGTTGTTTTATTACTGGATGTCAGGGACAGGCTGGAGACTCTCAAGCTTTCAGTGCTCCCAGAATGGCCTGATTCAGAGTCAAGTCTTATTGCTGTCCTCTTGTCTGAGGTCTGTAAATTCCTGACCTGGGTTTTGATCTTTACAAGAGTAGGCTGCTGTTAGGCTGCCCTTAATAATCAGCTGGAAAGCTCTCTTATTTCAAGGTGACAGAATTACAGACCTCCTTATTCAGTCTGGGTTCTTTCCCTTAATGATTCTTATGCTGGCTAGGTTATGTGGCCAAAGTCAGACCTGATCTGATCTTAGGATCTGAGTTACATCACTGCTGCTGGTGGTTTCTGAGCTCCCTCCTTTTTCAGTTCACTATAGAGGGCTTCTCTATTGGGAAAGGCCTTGTGCAGCCTATGGATCTGTGACCTAGGATTGGGTAACGTAAGCTGTCAGACACCAACTTCCATTACATAGTCCTATTATGAGTCTGGGAACTCTTTTGCTGTCTATATGCAACCTTTACCTAGGCACTGGAGTGATTCATCTTCCTTCTGCTCCCACTCCAACCCTGTAACCTTCTGCAAACTTCTCTGTCTGTCTCCCTAAGATGAACTGGACTGGGTAAAGGACTCACTGAGTCTTTTACTGGATTTGCTCCATCAGGATTTGGTTTGGTGCTTTTTTAGATCTGTTTGGAGGAGGTGTAGATGTGAGTTCAGCTTCATTACTTTTTTCTGTTTCACCATCCTGGCTTTACCCCACCAACTTTCTTGATTACTTTAGTACCTGTCTTAGTTTTCCTCTTCAATCCCTATTCTTTTCCATAATTATCATTGGCATCATTATTCATGATGAAAACCCCCTGAATAACATGACCATCAAGTCCCTCAGCATCCTCAGCTGAATGACTTCTTTCTCCAGACCACTTCATCTGAACACATGGCTGGCATGTTTATCTTCACCATCTCCAAGGTCTTGAGTTTTGAAACTCTGTTCTCTAACTATGTGTCCTTCTAAACACTTATCCCACTCTATCAATGCACTAATTCTACTCATTAACCTCATTATAACCTTTGATTTCTTGATGCATTTCTATTCTTCCAGTCCCAGTGAGTCTTGTTGGCTCCATTAACATTAGTACCATAATCTGACATCTGAATTATTTATCAAAAACTACTATAGGATCCATTAGTTCCTGCCACTTGACTTTCTGCTCCTCAAAACTTTCCAGATATTCATTGTTGGGCAACTCTTATCTAGTTTCTTTGCTGAGGCTTCCAGACTGCTTAGTTTTACTGGATAAAGTCATAAAATGGAGCTGATTTCAACAGCTACATATTTTGGGTTTCTAACCTCAGTTGGCCCCTTTTTGCTGCTTAGCAATCCATCTGCTCTGCTCTTATGTAGATTCCCGATCTCATTAGCCACGATGATTGTTCCAAAATGTTTCTCTCTTTTCATGTCCCCAAATGAACTACTTGTCCCCAAATATGTAGCAGATGACTTAACCTCCTACTCTACTGAGACCATCCCACTTGAGTTCCTATAATTTCCCATTGTCATTTCTCTAAACTGCTCAGCATTCTTTTGTATTCTTTCCTTTGGTCATATCCCTATTCCTATATTTCTTTATATCTATTCTTCTTTCTTTGCCTTTCAACATTTCCCTCCAATATTCCTGATGATTTTCAAATTTGAAGCATCCTCTCTCTTACTTACATCTTCAATGTCTCCCTATTTTGTGTCCTTCCCCTTTTCTTGTGGACATGACAAGTCTTTCAAAACTTAAATAAAAAGACTTTTATCCTTCCTTCCAAATATCTGATTCAGTAGGTTCTAGTAGGTACAAAATTAGTCTTAACACCAATGCTCAAGCCCTGCCACTAAGTCATATTGGCTGTGTGATTCTGGACAAGTCACTTTCCTTTTCAATGTTCCCAGACAACTCTCTAATAAAACTATAGGTTATAGGCAAGGTCTCAAACTTCATTGGCAGAGGCATCTTCTTCACTTGCAATTTCCCTACACCAATTAAATCAAAGGTCTGGTATCTCTTACCATTCCTGCTCAAAAATTACCATTCTATTCTGCACCTGCCTTTCACTGTGAAACATTTTGAAAAAGTGGTCAAGTTCATGTGGATTCCTTAATGGTCCCTCTTTTCTCAATCTCTTTCAACTTAACTTCCGAATTATCCTATTTAAAATTCTGGTTCAAGATTATCAGTTGTTTTCTAATCATTAAACCCACTTTTTAGTCATCATCTTTCTCTGTACATTTGACACCATTTCCAATTCCATCTTATGGATATTTGAATTATTTTCTACCTTGACCTCAGAGATATCTCATATTTCGGTCCTCTTTATACATCTCATAGCTCCTATTTTTTTCTCCTCTTGCAGACCTCTTAAGGTAGGTATTCTCATGAGGTCTTTTGGCTCCTTTCCTCTTCCTATATTTTATCTATATTCCTAACTTCAAATATTATCTTTACACATATATCTTCCCAATCTCTATATTCAGCCCTTCTTCTCAGAGCTGCAGAACTGGATTCACAGTTGCCTCCACATCCCCTAGGATTGTATCTGGATTTACCACCAGTAACTCAAACTTACCATGTCTTAAACTGACCTTATCGGCTTTCCTCTTGACCTATTTCTCCTTTTTACATCACTGTTTCTGCTGGTCTTACTACCAAGTGCCCCATGATTGAATCCTTTAAATTATCTTTCCATCTTTCATCTCCCTCATCTCTAACTTAAATTAATGATCAGCTTCTGTTTATTTTACCATGACATAGCCTTTCTATCTGCCCATTAATTTCTATCATAGACCTTCCTTACTGTCCACTTTGACCTTTGTAATAGCCTCCTAATAAGCTTTCTAACCTCTAATACCTTCTACTTCCAGTCTGACCTTCAGGCTGCTGTAAAACAGCCATTATTTATACATAAATTTGATTACATTACTCCTCTACTCCATAATTTTAGTGGTTCCCTATTGATTATCCAATGAAGGAAAAGTTTTTCTAAGCCCATCACAATATGCCTCCATCCTACCCTTCTAGCTTAGCCACATCTTTTGTAACTAGCCTCCATTCACACTGCAATCCAGCCAACCTGAACTATTTTGTGTCCTCCAAACATACCCTGAACTTTTCCACTGTGATGCCCTGGCTCACAGAGTTCTTTATATGTAGTTACTATGCCCTTTCTCTCACTTTTTAACTTGTTGAACCCCATTCTGTGTTTTAAAGCTCAAATGAAATTCAACCATCAACCTTCCCTTGTCCTTTATTGTCAGGAACAACTTTCACCCCAGGACCTCACATAGCATATCTCTGATCAGCTTATCATGACATAATTAATCAGTATATGTATCACCATCCTCTACTGCACTGTAAACACAACGAAGGAGGGACCATGCCTTTTTTACCTAGACCTATGCTCTGCTCACATATTTGTGTGTTGAGTTGAATCAAATTAAATCAAATTAAGCTCACTTTCAAAATAAAGCAAAAATATAAAGGTGTCTCTGCTGAGCATCACTTTTATCTAGGTTTTGAAAATATGAGTAATTTATAGTCAATGGCCATCTCAGTGTTGAAAGAAGCATTTATTGGAATCTCAAATCCTTCTTCAAGGTCAATAAAACAAAAAGTCTCTGAAAAACAGCAAAGTACCTAACTTTTCAGGTTTTGCTCACTCCATCTGAAACTCAGAAATGGATGGAATTAAATGTTCTGAACCTTGATTTGCACTGGAACACACAGCTTTCTTGCCAGATTCAAAAATAAATAGATCTTATCAGCTACCAAAATAATTTAAGGTAAACTTGGGGAACTGTTAATTAAATCTGAAAATTCACAACTGGCTTGATAATTGCCTCTTGGGGATTTAGCAGGTGTTCAAGAACTTAAAATGCAAAAATCAGACTCACACTGGGCTTAAAAGTATTGAAATGAATTGCATGCAAAGTGACTGACCTTGAGGCCCGTCATCTATGTAGTCACATGCAATCTCGCCTACTGATTTCATAAAGTGGGCAATAAATCTCCAGCCAAATGACCTATTTTTACATGTCTTGACATAAACACACAGAATCATTTGGAGAAAGGCACTGCTCCTGCCTGGAGGTTAGCTACTCTATTATCTCTGCATGTAGAAAATTATGAGCTATTCTGATAGCATGTGGGGCAGGCAAGATGCCTAGGTTGAAACGATTGGGTAAGCTCCAGTCTGAAGATTATTTGTGGATTTCAATTACCCCTTTCCTTCCTTCTCAAGAATAGTCAAGAGTTAACTGTCCTCCCATGAATTCCGCTTTATTGTTATACAACAGTGATTTGTTGTTGCCATTTTAAAAGGTATTCTTAGATATTTTAAGACACCACTTTTCCCACCATGCTATTGACAAAAGAAAATGAAAATGAATACACTGATCTTCTATAAGTCTTAATTTTTTTTTACTGTTGGATAAGGGAGAGAGGCATGTTCAAATAAGGAACATCACTATCTCACATTAATTGAGTGGCTGCAAATGATTGTGTGCATTTTCTCACATTTTTATTTCTCTGCTGTATATTTTCAGATGTCCAGAGTGTGAGATAATGATCAAAGAACACAAGGAAGCAATTTAGTCTTTGAAAAAAAGTGCCCTGGCAGGTAGAATTTACCTTTCCTCCCTCTCTTTTTTCCTGAGACTCACACATTTTTGTTGTTGCTTAGTGAAATATACTACTTTAGGGGAATAAAAGGAGTAGAGATATTTTCCTCCTTGTACAGGGCAAGAAATAAGATTTAAAATGTGTCTTAGAAATCAGCAAAAAAGGTTGTCTTTTTAAAAGTTGTCCTTTTAGAGAAAGTTTTGTTTAAAAAAATGCAGGGGAGGAGTCAAGATGATAGAGAAAAGGCAGTGACTTACCTGAACTCTCCCTCAAATCCCTCTGAATATCTTTAAATAATCCCATAGAACAATTCATAGAGATGCAGGACCCACAAAGCAACAGAATTGTCTCAAAGAGGGAATAACATACACATTCAATTGGGTATAAATATCTCTCTTACCCCAGAGGAAAGTAGAATGGAAAGAGAATAAGAGAAGGGGTGAGGGGTGAAGGTAGTGAGAAACAAAACATTTTTGAGGAGGGACAGGGTGAGGGGAAAGAGAGAATAGAATAAACCAGGGAAGGGAGGAATAGGATGAAGGGAAATTCAGTAAGCAATAGTACTGTAATAGCAACTGTGAAAATAGTAAATAGTAGCTGAAAAATATTTGAAACAAGTTTCTTTGATAAAGGCCTCATTTCTCAAACATAGAGAAATGAGTCAAACTTATAAAAACAAAAGCCATTCCTCAATTAATGAATGATCAAAAGTTAAGAACAGTTTTCAGCTGAAGTAATCAAAGCTGCCTATAGTCATACGAAAAAATGCTCTAACTCACTATTGATTGGAGAAATCAAAATAAAAACAATTCTAAGGTACAAACTCATTTCCGTTAGATTGGTTAATAAGACAGAAAAGGAAAATGACAAATGTTGAAGGGGATGTGGAAAAATGAGACTCTAATGTTGGTGGAGTTGTTAACTGAATCAACCATTCTGTAGAGCAATTTGGAACTATGACCAAAGGGCAATCAAACTGTGTGTACCCTTTGATCCAGCAATATCACTACTAGGACTGTATCCCAAAGAGATTATAATAAAAACAGAAAGGATCTACATGCAAAAAGATATTTAGAGCAAGTCTTTTCTAGTGGCAAAGAAAATGAGGGCATGCCCATTAATTGGGGAATGGTTGAATAAATTGTGGTATGGAATTATGATAGAATACTATGTTCTAACAGAAATGATGCTCTCAGAAAAACCTGGAAAGACTTACATGAGCTGATGCAAAATGAAATATGCTATGTATAAAGTAATAGCAATATTGTAATATAATTAGCTGTTCTCTACAATAAAACAATCCAAGACAACTCTTAAGAACTTATGATGAAAAATGCTATCCACCCCCCAGAGAAAGAACTGATTGTGTCTGAATAAAGATCGAAGCATACTTTTTTAACTTTATTTTTCTTGAAGTTTTATTTTTTGTGTTCTGTGTTTTCTTTCACATCACTAACATGGAAATGTTTTGCAAGACTACACATGAATAACCTATATGGAATTGCTTGACTTCTCAATGAATGAGTGTGGGGATGGAGTAAAGGAGAGAATCTGGAACTCAAACTTTTAAAAACAAATCTTAAAACTTGTTTTTACATATAACTTGGGGAAAATAAAATGCTAAACAATTAAAAATATATCCATGTGTACTCTATATTTGGCATAACTATTATGACAATAGGATAGTTTATAAATATAATCATATAGAAAAAGTTAGATGAATGAACAAGAGTATTGTTAGGATATATTTAGCTCACCAGGGTTTCAGAGATAATTCTACACAAAAGTCTGAGAAAATGAGGGGGGTATACACTCTGTATGCCAGCCACCTGCTAAATTCAATTCAGTTCAATATGTATTTGTTTTAGATTCTAAGCAAACATGAAACTATTTTCTGTCAGAGAGCTTATAATCTTGTAGGGTTGAAGTGAAGATAAAACATGTATGCAAAAATGTATATACAAAATAATTTTGGCAGTTGGAGTTAGAGCAAATTCTATCAACTGAGGGAGGTTAGGAGAGTCCTTTTGTAGAAGGTGATAGCTAAGCTGAGATTTAATGTGAGCTAGTGATTCCAAAAGGTAGAGATAAAATAAACCCATCCCAGATATCAAGGTTAGCCAATGTAAAAGAGGCAGGAGGGGTGATGACAGGTTGGGGAACAATTTGACTGGAAGGTACACTATATGAGGGGGAGCAGTGTGAAATTAGTCAGGAAATGTAGGTTAGAACCAGATGATAAATGACTTAAAATACCAATATAAGAACCTGAACAGGTAAACATACTTGTCTTTATTTACATGACCCCTTTCCATTTTCAAACATTATAGGTTACTTCAAACCATCCATACGGGCCACTATAAGATTCTAGAAAAATAATAATTATAGCTAAGACTTAGTTAGTATTTTTAGACTTGCAAAGCAGATTACATATGAAAGGGTAGGGGCTATACCACCCAGTTAATCTCAGAAATTCCCAACATCCTATTGTACTCAATCAATAAGTATAAGTGAACTGCTTGTAAATATAATCTACATGAATTTGAAAGATCATAGCATCTTTGGGTTTATTAGGCATTCCTCGTGATTGGTTGAAGAAGATCAAGTCATACCTTTGTCACTACGTATAAAAATGGAAAGTCAGTTCAGAGCTACTCAGTTGAGTAGCAGATCTCCAAAAAGAAAATAAAAGATCTGCCTATAAAAAACAACAGAGTATCCAGAGATGGAATAGAAAAGTTATTGATGATCAGAAGACTTGAAATTTCCATCAGTACCAATAGTTTTGTCCACTGAAGCATGTATCAATGTCCTTGAAACAGTATCTAAATATCTAAGCAATATACTACAGATAAATTCTGCCCATCAAGGATAAACTAGACACATTTAGGAAGAGCAACTTCAAATTCCACAAGAGGACTTAAGAAAAACTTCATGAAGATTCCACAAAGAAAGAAGACTGCCGCTCACTAGCTATGGGTTACCACATTGTCACACAGGTTCCTTATACATATTCCTCCCTTACCATTCTCCTGTAAAAGTTAAGTCTATTTTTTCTGGGGAATTTGTGTGTGAAAGGGGAAGAGTGAGCTATCAATTTGAGAGAATGGTTTCTATAATAGCTCCCCTTGCTAAACCTGCTTGGTAAATTACCTTTTCTAAAAGCTAATTGAATCTGTCTGATAATTGATGTGAAGTACACTAGTGGGGGCTAGTATGAGATATCTCAGCAATCCTTGGTTACCACTAGAACCCTGCAAGGAAAAGTAATCAGGTTTGCTCTCGGAACTCAGCTAACTAATGAGACTTACAATTAGGGAAACAGGCCTAGTGTATTTGCTAAGCATATGTTATCTCATTTTTTCTTCATAAATACCCTATAAGACAAATCTTATAGAATTAATTTTTCCAAAAATTTACAAATAAGGAAACTTGGGCTTAAAGAAATTGTAATGAAATTAGGGTCACATAAGTAGTAAGTCTCTATGGTGGGATTAAAATTCAGGTCTTCCTGAGTCCAGAGCTGTGCCACTATACCATAGTGCTTCAGAAAATATCCTGTTGATGGGAGGGAAGTCTGACACTTAATTGAAATCATAGCCAGGGCCTTTAAAAAGACAAGGGACAATAATTATCATATGGGATGAGTGTGTGTGTATGTATGTCTATAGAAACATATCTAAATGTATGTATTTTGTGTATATATATATAATATATTCACATTCTCAAAGTATTCTTATCTAATAGAATATTATATCTCCATGAAGAGTTGTGCATTGCTGCTTTAAATTCAACTGGACTTTTTTCAACTTGTATTTTTTTCATTATCTTGGGGATCCCAAGAATAAATAAAAGATATGATTTCTTTCATGAAGAAGTAAACAATCTAATTGGTGGATATAAAACGAACACATGTGAAATATTGAACTAGAAAACCAAGAACAACTAGGTTCAAATATCACTTCTGACACTGTGTCAGATTTCAACTCTCTGAGCCTCAGTGCCCTCATGAGTAAAAGAAGAATGATATTTATAAAACTAACCTTCCAAGTTTTTGTGAGCACCAACATAATGTGTGAGGTGTTCTTTGCAAAACTTTAATTCTAGCTGTTGTTATTAGGGAAATTATTATTACAAGCTCACTTAAGAAGTAAGGACAAAAGGAATTTTGTCCCATTAACATGACAAACAGAATGTTTCCATGAGAAAATTAGCTTACTGTGCCCTGAATGTTGTTCCTCAGTGCTATTTGCCTAATATTTTCATTTTGAAGATAAGATGTTGAGAAATGAAGAGGTCAATTACAGTGTGGAGCACATCATAGTGAACGATTTAAGTTTCTGTCATGGATGCTTCTGCTTTTATTTTTAGCTATAAATCAAGACTAAAGAAAAATATTGTGTGTGGTTACCACTATAGATTCTCTCTGAACTATCTTGCCAACTTGAAGGTGGATCTTTAGCTGGTCAATGGAACAAATTAAAATAGTTATATTTGGGCTAGAGGGATTGTGAGAACAATGATGAGTTTCAAATCACCTCCCTTGGGTTCTGTGACGCAGTTCTCTCTACAAGTTCTCTCACTAACTTTATTATCCTCTACTGGATCATCATCTATGTATTACTGACCTCATTGACTCCTGTGGGTCCAGTTACTATCTCTGTGTAAATTACTACCAGACTTGTATATTTCTCACTCAAACACCAGTCCTACAGTGTCAATCCACTGCTAAACAACTCCAACTAGATGTTCCATGAGTGTATCAAACTCACCATTTTCAAAAGGGAATTCATTAGTTTCTCCTCCAAAAACATCACTAACCCTCAAACTACTCTTTCTGTTGAAGACATTATTGTCTTTCTAATCTCACTCTGAAGTATCCAGAACTCTTCACTCTTCCTTTACCTCACCCCACTCTACAAAGTCAATCAGTTTCTGAGTCTTATTGAACCTACTTCTACAAAATTATCTGAATCCCTCCTCTTCTCTCTGCTCATGTTGCCACTCCCCTACTTCTAACTCTCTCTCACTTTTTATCTGGACCATTCTACTGGAATTCCAAGGGGCTTCTATCCCTTTTTTTTCTCACCTCTCCAATTTTTCCCTCTCAAAACTGCCAAAAAAATCTTTCTCAGGCAAAAGTATGACAGTCATGCCACTCTCTGTTTTACTGTTTCTGCAATAAATATATCATTTCCACAGCCTGGCAAAAATCCTTTAGAGCACACTTGTATACTTTTCTAGATTTATTTCATGCCATTCCCAACTCATTATTAGCCTTCTAGGTAGACTTGAAAGTGGAGTGTGAGGTGTTCAAGGATGGCTAACATCTTTGGAGTGAGTGGTTTGCCAAGCCATTTCTAGGACTGCTCTTTCATTGTTGTTATTCACTTAATTCACCCAACTCTCACTTGTGGGTCCAAAAAGCTGTACTGAATACACAGAGGCCATACCTCAGTGAAACTGTCTCAGCAAACAGGCTGAACTGATAGGCCTTAGACCTGTTGGGGAGTTAGGGGAATGTCTACCCCAAGTATATGAGTGGATGAGAACAATTTTGTCCAATGGCCACGAAGGTAGCTGAAGCAGGTATTGTAGAGAGCTTAGAGCTTGGTCAGACCAGTCATCCATTTCATCTCAGTTCACCTCTAGTCATCTTCACTTTGATCTTGCCACTGGACTTCAATGACTATGGAATGAAGTCAATGACTTTGGGAAACTTTGCCTCACTTTAAATGTAATTCACATGCAAGTCAAGATATCACCCTGTGATGTCATTGGTCCTCTTCAGAAATGAAGGCTGAACAACAATTCTTAGAACTCAACATTCCATATGTTATTTTCCTGCCTTCACATTGGTTGTTCTATCCATGCCTGACACATGCTGTCTTTTCTCTCTCCACCTTTCATAGTCTTTGACCTTGAATAGTCAATTTCAGTGTCACCTTTTACACAAAACCTTATGGAAGCCCCCATTTGGTTCTTTCTGTTTCCTCAAATGATTGTATGTTTGCCTCTTGGGTCCCCAAGGGCAAGCTCCTTTTCTCTTTTGTCTTTATATTCCAGACACCAGCATGAATACCTTGCATACAAGGTTAACAATTGTTTGTTAAATTAAATTTATTAAATTAAATCATAAAGTAGACACTTTAAGACAGTAAAAAAGGACTCCCATTCCACATTTTAAAATCCTCACTGGATTTAGCAACTATTTTCACATGCCAGATTCAATGTTGTCTCTGAATAAAAAGCAAAGTAGATGATTTTAAATACTCTAAAGGAAAGGTTTAAGAGAGAAAAGTCTAAGAGAGAATATGCATCATTCATAATAATTCTTTTAGGCCCCTTTAGTAAATCACCTCTGCCAGTGAATTCTAATGTCCTGAAAGGATTAAAGTACATAAACATATCAATTTCTCTCTAATAGGGAATGATATTTTACTTTAAAATTTTGGAATTATGAAAATTCAGCAATTCACCTCCTTGCAATAGGACCTAAGAATGATCTACATTAAGCTAGGCTCTATTCAAGCACATGGCAATGTCATAATCCAACTGATTTTTAAAATTACACCATTTTCATGATTCATTCAACTGAAGTTTTATATTTAGAATAACTGTAGCTATCACTTTATCTTTTGTAAATTGGGACTTGTTAGGCATTTTTGCATAATGGAATAAATGTTGAAAAATCTGACTTGAGTCTCCTTGGCTAAAAACAGCATTTTTTTGCCAACTTCTAAAATAATTAGATGGACATGAAATACAGTAACTGTTAGCACCGTTCAGCCATGTAACTACAAGATGGTTAGCATGCCTTAAGTCACACTGATAGTGACAGAATCCTTTTCTCGATAACTTCCCCTGAGCAGGGAACTTCTAGCATGAAAACTCCAGCCTCTGTTAAAATTTCCCACATCACTGAGAAGTTTAGTGATTTGCCTGGGGTAACACAACACATTCCAAATAGAGTTTGGTCAAATACTGAATATCTGAAATTTTTTGCATCTATAGTTCCCTACTGCAAAAAAACAAAACAAAACATATATTTCAAATTGGTATAGGAATGAAAACTTAAACTGATGCTATCTTCTTGATCTTACAGAGAAAAGATCATTGAAATTATCATTCTTTAATATTAAGGATCATTGGGTATATTCCTATATGATGTGTGTGCATGCATAAAATCAGGAACCTTATTTCTAATATCTAACTGCACTTTCCACTCTTTGTGACCTTGAGCAACTTATTTACCCTCCCACAGTCTCAATTTATTTATCTATAAAATGAGAAGGTTGAATTAGGAGGCCTCTGAGGTCCCTTTCAGTTCCAGTTTCCTCATAAGCCTATGAATTTGATTTTTGGCTCATGATTATCTAGGAACATAAAAGAAAATACTGTAATAAGCAGCTTTTCAATACTCAATGAAGATATATAATCATTTTCTACATCATTCACTATTCTAGCAAATCAACGGAAAGGATTTTGACCTCCATCATTGTGAAATAAAAGCACAGAATAAATCAGCACACTGGGTGGAGGCTGAATTTGGGTGCTCAGATTTGCCCTGGGTAATTTGAATTCTTCAATGTATATAAATCTATGACAATATAGTAACTTGAAAAAGGAAAATAAAAGTGAAGGATATATTTGGCAGTATGTTCTTCAAATTTCCTGAATGGACTCTAAACCTGGGAACTTGCTTTTTAAATATTTTGGTAACTTTTTTCAGCATACTTGGTTTCCTTTCTGATTCTTCATATTTTATGTTTGTGCATCTCAAATTCCGGGAAATCCATGGTAAGTACTAGACTGTCAAAGAAGTCTATGCCACAAAAATTGTTTATAAAACCCTATAGCTTTGGGCATATATTTTGATCAAACTAGTTAGAGCAGTGGTGTTGGCATGGATAAGGAATGGACTTCATGTGAACTGTTAAGTGATTAAGTGTGCATCATTTCTTGACACTTGGTGGGAAGATGGGTCAGCAAAGCGCTTGTTGGATCACTGCTAAAACAAGTGTCCTTCACAACAATGAAAAAATGGTAAGAATCTGTCAAAGTAAATGAAAAGAAGTACACTGTGACTTTTATTACTACACACAAAGTATTCAGGCTGTCATTGTTCTTCTAAATGGATGACAGAGTGGCTCATTCAAGAAATTAGATCAGACATGCAAAACAATCTCTGCATTCACAGAAATAAGCAAACTACCTCTGGTTTCCTCTTCCAAATAAATGAAAATTTATGTTAGAGATACTGGATCAAATATGTAAATGTGACCCAAGACAGTGATATCTTTTGGCTTATTTTACTATCATGTAAAATGTTGATATTTTCTGTTCTTTATCTAGGATATTAATTTATAAGACATGCAAGTACAGTTTGTTTTAAAGAGTACAATATATATTTGAATATATATGCATACGTATATATGTCTGTATGAATACATATACACAAGCAACATACACACACATGCACATATATATATATATATATATATATATATATATATATATATATATATATATATATATATATATATATATATATCCATAAAGAGTAGGCTTTTAAACCTTTTGGTTGTAGTTCATTCTTAATTATTTTAAACAAGTGAAATGGATCCTGATCTCAAATCCATAGTTCATTTCTGCTCCTATTAAGTGGTTGTTATTTTTCCACTTAGGCATTTATAGTGTGTAGAAATAAGTTTGTGAAATATGCAAGAGCTATAATATCTGTCATTCAGTCCATTAGATTTTCTTGTTATAGTGTCCTTCCTTGTCAAACAACATCAAACAAGTAATCAAGAGTACAGTGGCCAAAATGAATTTGAGCATCATTTGAAAAAAGGAATTAGAACAAAGAAAAGAAAAAAAAGAAAAGTAGCAATCTAGTGAAATTGGAATTCTTTCTCATAATCCAAAACTCTCCAAGTATCCTTAATGCCATATACCACCCCATATGTCTAATTATCATATTATATCACAATCAAAACTCCTTGTCATTCAACCCCTACCTTCCCAAGCAAACATTCATGTAGCCTTCAGATATCTTCCCAGGGTTTTATGTTGTAGGAGGGAAAAGAACGAATGTTTTAATGGTTAGAGCAAGGGTGTTAGTCAAATTAAAGTGGAAAACCCATCAAACTCCCCAAGAAAATTTAAGAGTATTCAATTCTCCCCCCTTCCTAATATGTAGGAGGAACAAAAATAAGCATAGGAAGACTGAAATACAAAAGGTGGCCACTTACCTTTCTTTGCATCAGAAAAAAAAAATTGAGGCAGAAAATGTGGTCATTGTGTGCTAGTGTTAATAAGTGCAAACTTCTTTTCTTTCTTGAAAAACTTTGAAAGGTGATACGTGAAAATTTAGCATAAAAGATGCCAGGTGGAAAGAAGGGGAAATTCATATAACATAAGCTGTGCCAGATTTTTTTTAAAGCAGGTGGGACCTCTCTATGAATATCTGATAGTGAAATTCAGGAAAACTTTTAAGACCCAGCATTTGATTTTTCCTTCATCATTTCTTTTAGGTTTTGAAAATCAATTTTCTTGTTAAAATATACCTTCTTTGCTGTACCAATCAAACTATCAGATAATTATTTTCCAGAGCTGCAAAAAATAATATCAAAATTCATTTGGAAGGACAAAAGTTCCAGAATATCAAGGAAACTAATGAAAAGAAATGCTAGGGAAGGTAGAATAGCTCTACCAAATCTCAAATTGTATTATAAAGCAGCAATTACCAAAACTACTTTGTAGTGGCCAAGAAACAGAAGGGTAGACCAGTGGAATATGCTCGGTACTCAAGACACAGTGGCCTATGAATATAGCAATCTACTGTTTGATAAACTCAAGGATCTCAACTTCTTGAACAAGAACTCACTGTTAGAGAAAAATTGTTGGGAAAACTGGATAATAGTGTGGTGGAAACTAGGCATAGACCAATGCCTGACACTATACACAAGAATAAAGCCCAAATGGGTACATGGTCTAGGTATAAAGATTCATACTATAAATAAATTAGTGGAGCAAGGAATAGTGTATTTATCAGATTTATAGAGAAGGGAAGAATTTTTGACTACACAAGAGATAGAAAGCATTATGAAGTGCAAAAGGGATAATTTTGATTACATTAAACTGAAAAGTTTTTGCATAACCAAACCCAGTGCAACCAAGATTAGGAAGGAAGTAGAAAACTGGGAAAGAATTTTTGCAACTAGCATCTGTGATAAAGGTCTCATTTCTAAAATATATAGAGAACTGAGTCAAATGTACAAGAATACAAGTCATTCCCCACTTGATAAATGGTCAAAGGATATGAACAGGGAGTTTTCAGAGGAAGAAATTAAAGATATCTATAGTCATAATGAAAAAATGCTCTAAATCGCTATTGATTAGAGAGATGCAAATGAAAAAAACTCTGAGATACCACATCACACCTATCACATTGGTTAACATGACAGAACAGGAAGATGATAAATATTGGAGAAAATGTGGGAGAGTTGTAACACTAATTCGTTGTTCGAACTGTGAGTCCAACCATTCTGGAGAGCAATTTGAAGCCATGCCCAAAGGGCTACAAAAATGTGCATACCCTTTGACCCAGCAATATTGCTTCTAGAACTTTATCCTTAAGAGATCATAAAAATGGGAAAGGGTCCCACATGTACAAAAATATTTATAGCAGTTCTCTTTGTGGTGGCCAAAAATGGAACATCAAGGGAATGTCCATCAATTGAGGAAGGGCTGAATAAATTGTGATATATAAATGTAAGAGAATACTATTGTGCTATAAGAAATGATGAACAGGAAGACTTCAGAGAGACCTGGAAAGACTTATATGATCTGAAGCTGAGTGAAAGAAGAAGAACCAGGAGATCTTTGCACATAGCAATAACCACAGTGTGTGAGGATTTTTTCTGGTAGACTTAGAAATTCATTGCAATGCAAGGACTTAAAAAATTCCCAGTGGTCTTTTAAGGCAAAATGCCTTCCACATCCAGAAAGAGAACTATGGAATTCAATCACAGAATGTAGCAGAGCATTTTCTTTTGTATTATGTTTTAGTCTGTTACATGATTTCTCCCATTCATTTTAATTCTTCTGTGCAACATGACTATGGTGAAAATGTATTTAATAGGAATGTATGTGTAGAACCTATACAAAATTGTATGTGGTCTTGGGGAGGGAGGGTAGAGGTGGGGGAAGGAGGGGAAGGGAGGGAAAAAAATATCTAAGTTATATGGTTGTGATTGCAGAACACTGAAAACAAATAAAATTTTTAAAATGTACCTTTTCCTTTCAAGCCAGAGGTGGGAACAGTGGGAGAAGAATGTGGCCTGCACTATCAGCTACAGTCCCTGTGTGTCTTGGTTTTCCTTATCTATTTTCTTTTATTATAAAGAGCTATCTAATGAGTAAAGGAAGTGACTTGTAGAAAAACAAAAGACATTAATAAAATTGTAAAAAAAAATCTCCAAGTACTTTTTTATACCAAAGTCATGAGTCCTAATCCATATCCATCTGGTTTATAGATATGATAGATTCAACCAGTTCATCAATTCAGCATTTGCTGCATCTAGTAGCCCAGGGTTTGATGCTGAAAGCCTGACCATTAATAAATCATCCAGAAATGATATCATTAGAAATTTAATACTTATACTTAATATTGAGTCACAGCATTTTGTAGACAAAATACTTGGATCAAAGGCAACAAATACGTCTCCCCAAAAGAGATCTGTAAAAATGGTTGCAAAATTTATTTTGGAAAGCCCTGTTTAGATCATATAACTGAGGCAGTTGGATTTTTATGGCCTAATTTATGATTTGAAAAACAATTGCTGATTGCAAAGATTGGAAGAACCACTAAGTGATTTCCACTTTAAAAACTGTACAAATATACTGATGTTTCCAACTGGGGAGGCTGTCTCTCTGTCTCTTTCCAGAGTTAATGAAGTCCTAATTACTATGGCATACCATAGTACAGGGACAGTCAGACATAACTAAAATGACTGTACAATAAACACCACCACTGCCATGGTACCTGTCTTTCAAAGTTATGCAATTGCAAGACACAGATAAACTAAAATTTACTAAGGTTATTAAGAAATAAAAATTTCCTGTAGAATACTCTAGAGCTTTAAAAATACAACAAAATTATATGGTTCTTACAAATCAAGAAATTGTTTGGTTCATGCATATTTTATTTTATGATCAGCATTTTCATTTTGGTCTATATCTGTGATTTTATTAGTTTCAGGGAACTCCCATTATGAAAATTCTCCAGATTTGGATCATGTACCTCATGGGCTTAGAGACTTGCCTGGGTAATGGAGGAATTGAATGAGACTGGTGAACTTGAAGTCATACCTTGGTTCCCAAAGCCAGGCTTGTATCCATTGTCATGCTCCATCATTCCATGCTAATGGTCAGCTAATGTCAATTTCACAAGTAACAATTCAAAGTTACTTTAACTTTTGATTTGGAGGCTGAGGACAGTGCACAGACTATACATTTAATTTCCAATTAAAAAAATGAATTCCCACCAATTTGGTCCTGCAATAGTTATGCAACTTAAATTAACATGCATCTCAAGATTGTACTGATATTATGCTTTATTTTACTTACATTCACACAAGACTGACTCTGCTTGTCACATATTTAAAAATCAAAACCAAACATATGGTACAGATACATATAAAAATCATGTGCACAAATGATTCAGAACTGAAATGCATTCCACTCAGCATGTGCTTGCAGCCACGAATGAATCCTGGTTAGCTTTTCAGCAGAACCATTTTTCCTGTATTTGACTGAAGACAATAATAAGAAATTACCAAAGACAATGAATGGGAGTAAAAAAAAAATAAGATTTATGCTCTGACTAGACTCCAAGTCATAACATAGATGTGATCAAAGTGATATTTCTTCACATTCTAACATTTTTTCTCCCTTACCTCACCAATTCTGTAGCAGAAACTGAAGACAGGAGAAAAAAAATCTTACAACATGACATACTGGGCACTGAAACTATTTTCTGTACAGATGGAAACTTGTTCTAACTGGTCTGTATGTTCTAAGCACAGCTTAAAATAAAAACTGAAGGCTGATTTGCACCCAGAAAATCTGTGCCCAGAGCTGAATACATCAGCATACAATTTAAATTTCCAATATGTCAGTTCACTGTTGGATTTTTATTTTTTTGGTGGGGGGAGGATTGTTGTTTAAAGAATTCAAAAGAAGAATAATGTAGTCAAGGTCTACATTTGCTTCCTTTTGAAATCCACAAATGTATTTCAACTCTTACACCTGCTTTAAGTCATTCCTAAAAGATCATATTTGGGGGGGGGGGGAATTAATTACAACATTATCTAATATTTCCCCTACTCAGTAGAAGGCTAAAATTTGAAAATGTGTTTAAAATTCATAACGGGATAGTACTTAGTCACCATGAATATAAGCAATATGTCATTTTATATTATAGTACAATACTTAGAGAACATGGGCAAACTTGGAAATTGAAACATACATTAACATGATTAGCAACAGCTCATAGACCTTAGTAACAAATATCTACTGACTGTCCTTGCTTCTTTTCTTTTAAAATTCCTTCAATTACTTTTACGCTGATTTTCCTTCCCAATTTCTTATATATCTTTCAGACTGCTCACGCCCACCACTCATCTCTCCATTTGTAACCTTTGAGTGATCTCCAGTTTCAATTCTTCAGAGATTTAGTGTTCCACGATTCATAGAAACACAAGGGCTAGAAGAATATTAGCATTGAAAAAGTGGGCCCGTGTTTCAGTGAAAAATTTAGGTATTATTAAAATAACTTTTCAATTTCCTAATGACGATTCCAAACAATTGTTCATTTGCAATATCTGTCCAATGTTTTTCTCTTCACGTTTCTCTTTGTGCTTTCTCTTTCTGACTCTCTCACCTGATTTCATAAATTAAGCTGCAATTTATTTTAGAAATCATTATCAGTGTTCACTAATTTTTCAGTCATATTTGACTTTTTGTCGAAACCCATTTGGGTTTTCTTTGCAAAGACGTTGAAGTGGCTTGTCATTTTCTTCTCCAGCTCATTTTTTAGATGATGAAACTGAGACAAACAAGGTTAAGCAATTTTCCCATGGTCACACCGTTAGTGAGTACCTTAGGTTAGATTTGAACTCAGGAAGATGAGTCTTCTAGATTCTGGTGCAGCACTTTATCCACTGTGCAATCTAGCTGCTTCTTTGTAGTTGCAGGTAACCAGAAATAAGAGAGTTCATCCCCTGAGAACGGTAACAAGTTACACCTCCTAGGAGGTGAAGAACATTATGCTGGCAAAGAAATGTGGGAGAGGTAGCAGGACCAATGCTGGGGAGAAGTAAAAGCAATCTTCTTGAATGCAAGATTGTATTTTTTTCCTTGTATCGCTAACACTGCAGCTTGCACATATTAGGTACTTAAAAGTGCTAAATTTATTTTACAAACTGAAGGGAGAAGCATAAAATACTGTAAACAAATAGAGAAAAGCAAGGCAGCAAGTTGTCCCTATGGTAACAATTAGCATATGACTACTATCATATGTGTGTAGAGAAAATATGAGTTGTGGTGAGGGGAAGGGAGGAGGACCAGTGATATACAAACAGCTAGAGGACCATGGCATTTAGCATTGACATAAAATAACAGTTCTCAGACATCCTTGATGGAAGCCTAAACAAGAGTAGTATTGTAGGAAACAAGTTCTAAGCAATTTTTGGAGAACTTTGATAACTAGATGGGTTCTGGGGAGTCTAGTAAGAGTCCTATGTCTTTTTTTAAATTTGTTAAAATCTTTTTCATATTTTAAGCCCTTGTGAATTTCCATGCTTGTAAGGGGTTTCTGCTATGTGATGTCAGATATGAAATTTCTCAGATAACCTATAGGGAAAATGAAAGAGCCAAATGAGAATTCTTCCACAGTCTACTTGGAGACTTTGTATCAGAAAATAAATTTTGATACAATAGTACATAATGAAACCTTAATGAAGTAGGCAGTAGTGCTCCATGAAAAAAAAAATACTGGGAGGATTGGCATAATGCTAATGATGATGTAGTGGTTGTTTTCAGTATAATAACCTTTCAATTTAACAATATATGCCAAATCTATTTTCTTAAATCTGTATCAACAAGAGAAGATAACAAAAGTTTGGATTCCTTGGTGTTTAAACTATTATATTTCTATGTATCTACTCTCTATGGGTATTTAATGTGGGGAAATAGCTAAACAGTCATCTCCTTCCCCCATTCTTTTTTTAAATACAAAAATCTTTTTTATTAGAGTCTTATTGGCACATTCTTCATGACCTTTGGAAAAGTGATATATTTGTAAAACATTTGAAATAGTACCTGACAGAATAGGTGCTTAATAAATACTTCTTTCCTTTCCTCCTCTTCCACTTTGTTAGGTTTGCTCCTTATCTGGTTAGGAATCTATCATCCCCTACATTTGAATCCATGATCTGGAAATCAAAATCTTATTCTGTGATTCTACTTTCTTAACCAATTGTTGATTTTAAAAATTATTTTTACTGTTCTATATCCTTTGTCTATAATGGGCAAGAGTGAGAAAAACACAACCTGTGCTCCTTTCATCTCCTGTTTCTTGTCAAAGACTTCATAATCATTGACAATACTTTTTAGGTTCCTTCTGCAAGCATTATTTGTTCTGATGTGAATCACCAGAAGTGGGTAGTTGTCATTCATTTTGATTAGTTTTTGAAGCTTCTCTGTTATATCCTGAATATATGCTCTGGGAAAACCACAGATCTTTCAACTTCTGTTATTGCTTTGGCAAAGTCATTGCTTCAGCACCCCCTCAGTAGGAAGTCAGCAACTATTCTTCCATTCTTGCTCTGATCCTTAGTGGATGATTCCTCACTTGATAGCTTTAGTGGTTCTACTATGTGATTTTTCAGAAGACAAGCTATTTCTTTCTCTTCAGATCATTCAGCTTCCCCCTTTTCAGGAAGAGTCATGAGTTTTTAAAAGCTCTAATTGTACAGCTGTTCCTTCTCTTTCTCTTCTTCATAATGATCCTTTACTCTTCAACAACCTTTCAAAGTTCATCTCCTCAATTCCTCCTCAGATCATCTTTTCACCTGCCCCGATGCTTCACTTCTGTTTTCTCTAGAAATACTTCATTCTCCCTAATAACCTAGAATGTGGAGACACATTCTTTGAGTCTCAGCCCTCTCCTCAAGGATGGAGATTAGTAAACACTTGGAATACAAATAACTAATACTCATATGTGGAAGAAATACACAAAATGAATACTTAGTTTAAAACACTGGACAATTTATCCTATTCTCCATACTGGTTGAAATTTTCAACCTCTTCTTTTTAAAATTATTTGTGAGTGTTTACACTCAACCTTAATCATCTGACTACAATTTTCATGGCCAATTGCCACCTTTTAATAATATGTAACCCTCTTCAACTTTCCTTTTAACATCTCAAAATTTCCACAGCTTCACTTACCTCCCCTTTTACCTTGTTCCAACTTTTCTGTCTGTTTCACTAATATGCCCTATCCATCAGTCCAGGCTATCAGTTGTCTCTATTTTTCCAACTTGTTTCCCAATTATCTTCTCCTACTCTTCCTTGAGGATGTTAATCTTGGGAAATCATAGCAGGAATGGAAAAGCCGAGATATGTGTACCATTATTGTATAATTAAAAGGGAAAGGAGTATTGCAACTAATTCAATGTAAAGGAATGAAGTGATGGGAAGGGTGTTAAACCATGGATGCTCTTAGTAAAAAAAGAAAGTCAAGATGAACAAATTTGAGAGATAATATAAGGAAATAAATATTGAACATGTTGAATTTGAGATGTAAATGGCACATTCAAGAGCAAATATACAAGAGGCAACTGGAAATGTGGAGGTCTAAAATTCAGGAAAGTTGTTAGAGCTGAAGATACTGATTTTGAGATTCATCTGTATATAGTCGTTGAAGTTAGGGAAGTAAAGAAAATTGACTGGGGAAAAACTATGTAGAGAAAAGTACAGAGGGAAAAGGAGATCATTCCAGAGCCTTCCACATAGCAAATACAGGAAGGAAAATTAACCATGGAAAGCGATATACAACGAATAATTAGAATGGTAGAACGAATCACTGGAATGAAATTTATGGAAACTATGGGAGACAAAAGCATCAAAAAGGAACTGATTAACAGTATCAGCTGCAACAGAGGGGTCAATGAGGTTAATATAGACAGAAAAGGACATTGAATTGGATAATTAGGAGGTCATTGGTGACCTTAGAACAATTTCATTTGAATAATGGAGTCAACATATAGATTGCATGGGAATGTGGAATGAATGATTGATAAAGACATAGTCCTAATAAATACATACTAATATTTCAATAAATTTGGCACTAATGGGAAAGAAAAAGTATTGCAGTTCAAGGCATTGATTTCATTTTGTTTCCTTCTATTTTGGTTTTAGTTTAATTTTGTTTTAGGAAGGGAAGACATTGGTATGTTTATGAACATGGAAAGGAACCAATGAAAAGGAACGGATCAAAGGTTCATGCATAAGGGAGAAAGGAATTGATGATGTAGCAACCAATATGTCAGAGTAAGAATAAGAGGAAACCATAGGCAACATTTCCAATTCCAGTTTTGGTCTTTTATGAGACTTGTGATATCAAAAGATGATCATCTACTCTTCCAACTCAAGTATTCATGACAATCAGAAAAAGAGCAAAGTTTTATGAAATTCATGTTATTGTTTTTGAGTCATTTTCATTCAAGTCATGACCTTTTATTTGTGGTTTTCTTGGCAAAGATACTGGAGAAGTTTGCCATTTTCTTTGGCAACTCATTTTATGGGTGAGAAAACTGACGTAAACACCATGAAGTGACTTGACTAGGGTCACCTAGTAAGTGTCTGAGCCTGCAGTTGAACTGAGGTCTTCCTGACTCCAGATTGGTTGAATTCTAATTTATCTCTAGAAATCTTAGCTAACGTTACAATCATGTTTATATGATTGTGTCCTATAGACAATTGTTGGAAATAAGTGAATGGATTCCTATTTGTAAATTTTGAATGAACATATTAAATTTAGTATATAAAATTTAATAAACTAAATTTCTTCTAATGAACTAGGGTAAAACATTGTGTTTTCAAGGTATCTCAGATAGAAACAAATTGTTGTATGTTTTGTTAAAAATTTTACTGCCTATTTCCTTCGTTTAAGTTATTGAACATCTCATATAGGATAAATGTGCAATAAATTAAGACTCTTTTAAAGAATACATCTTGGGCAAGGACCAGACTAGAAAATCTCTAAGTAGCCTACATAAATCATGTAAATTGATTGGTAAACATGAGCTCTAGCTCCAAAGGGCAAAGAACTAAGATTAGTAGACACTGTCAAATGGAGAAAATCATTCTCCTTTGGAGGAAGCAATGTCATAGAAGATTCAATCTGGCAAAAATGGAGTCCAGTCTTCACACTTCCTCTTCTAGCCATTAATAAAAAAAGAAATCGGATACTCAGAATGTCCTAAGAATGCATCAGGGTAGATGATCAAAAGGCAATCCTCAAAATGACAAAAAATGAAATAATGAATAAAATAAGATATGTTTCTTAAGGGTGGGAATTATCTCATTTTTTAAATTTGTATCCTTAGCACCTAGTATAGACACTTGATGATAGCAGGGGCTTAATAAATGCTTTTTACTTGATAAGATTCTATAGCTAATTTATTTAGTGTTACAATAGAAGAAAGACTCAATTTAGTTTTGTGACCAGGTGAAGTAGACAGGAAAGCACAATGTCAAGATATTTTCAGATCATTAAACATGCCTCATTAGGTGATCAATAAACTTAAAGACATTCTGAAGTACACACACATGGAAGGGAGAAACATAGGGGAGCAGAAAAAATAGAGAACCTGGAAGAAATTTTACTTCTCTCTATTCAAAGGCCTTTCTCCACTATCTCCACTTCCACCTCCCTCCTTATCACATGGAGAAATGGTCTCTCTGGCCAGACAATCCCCTCTACGTGAACAAGTGATCCCATTCTATTCTATTTTCTCCAGTAGATTGACCCCTCTATCACTCCAGTTCTGTCACTAATCTTCAGTTTCTCCCTGTATACTGTCTGCTTTCATGCTGTCTATGTCTCCTCAGTCCTCTAAAACCTCTCATTTGATCTGTCCATCCTTGCCAGCTATTGTCCCATATCTCTCCATTCCTGGATCATTTCATTGATAAGGGCATCTTATTTCTTCTTAACTCTCTGCAGTCTGACTTTGGCTTCATCATTCAACTGAAACATCTTTTTCCAGAATTGATAAAGATTTTTTTAAAGTTCTAAATCTAACGGCCCTTTCTCAGTCCCATCTTTCTTGACCTCCCTGTGGTCTTTGACACTATTAATCACCCTCTGCTCCTTAAATACTTTCTTAGCTCTTGGTTTTCATAACAGGATTTTCTCCTGGTTCTCCTACCTGTCTTACCACTTTTCAGTCTTCTGTGCTGGATCTTCATCCTGTTTTGCCTGTTAATGATCGATATCCCCTGAGATTCTGTCCCTCTTCTCTTCTCTTCTCTCTTCATATTATTTCATTTGCTGATCTCAGCTGCCAGGGTTTAATGTGAATGATTCTCTGATCTATTCATGCAGCCCTAAAGTATCCCTTGACCTCAGGTCCTAAATCTCCAACCTTTTCTTAGACCTCTCAGACTGGATATGTCCTAAATAGAACACTATCTTTCCTCCAAAATATCTGCCTTCTTCCTAACTTCCCTATTACTTTTGGGAACTCCCCCAACCTCCATGTCTCTTACAATTGCAACCTACATGCCATCCTTAACTCCTCACCCTCCTTCACCACTCCATATTCTTTCTCTTACCAAGTCCAATCAATTCTATCTTCTCAACATGTCATATATTCCCCCTTCTCTTTCCTGACACTGCCTCCATACTTCTATAGGCTCTCATTACCTCACACCTGGATTACTGCTATATCTTGCTGGTTCTTCTCTATGCCTCAACTCTTCCCCTACTCTAGTCCTTCCTCAACTTAATTGTCAAACTGATCTTCCTGAAGTGTAAGTCTCACCATGTAACCACTCTTCCCACCATCCAACAAATGAAAATTTTTCTGTATTACTGCAAGGATCACGTATATTGGGTTTAAACCTCCATAAAATGACTCCTTTATGGTTTTTTTTAATCCTTATTACACTTTATTTCATATAATCCATGATCCATTGACAATGCCTCTTTCCATTCCCTCAAATAATATACTCCATTTCCTAACTCCAGTCATTTTTACGGGCTGTTTCTTAGTCAGTGAAAATTCTTTCCATTTTTACCTGCAACTTCTGGCTTCCCTGGCTTCTTTCAATTCTCAAGTCAAATCTCATCTTCTGTAAGAATCCTTTCTTGATCCTTCTTAATGTGGGTATACCAATGCTCTGGGACATTCTTCTCTCTGAGATTATCTCCAATTTATAGTGCATATATTTTGTTTTTGCACAGTTGTTTGTATGTTGTCTCCTTATTAGGCCAGGGACTCCTGAAGGTTAGGGCATAGTTCAACACCCTGCTTGGCATGTACTGGCACTTAAATATTTATTGACTTGATATCTATCCCATGCCAGGATGAACTCCTCACATCAAGAAGATGATATTCCACAATGATTCCCCAGTCTCTACTTCAACACTTTGTGATTCATTCCCTCATTTAACCACAAAGAAACAGTAAAGCATCTCAGACAAATTAAAACCAGAGGTTCAATAATATAATGGATAAGATATTATGGTGCCCTTATAGTCAAGAAGATGATTCTGGTACTGCTGTCAAAGGATATTATGGTACCTAAGATAATTCTCTAAGACTGTAAGGTATAGACCATTTGCAAATCTCCATTTGCTGATAGCATTTTTTGTGCTTAGAGACAATGTGTAGATTATATATTCATTAAGGTGATACACATCTATAATGCTACAAAGTCACTCTTTCCTATCTCTTCTTAATAATCCAACAGACATTAACTAAGCACCTATTATATTTTAAGAAATATAGGTACACCAACAAAACAAAATGGGTTGCATTCCCACAAGGAGGTTATACACTTATTTGTCATCTCAGATTGGGTAAGATTAGATTCATCAACAGTAATAATAATGCCTGGTATTTTTTTTCACTTTAGTTAATTTTATTTTCAGTGTTCTACAATCATTACCATATAACTTAGATTTTTCCCCCCTCCCTCCCCCTACCCTACCTCTCTCTCCCTGAGATGGCATAGAGTTTTATATAGGTTCTACGCATACATTCCTATTAAATACATTTTCACTATAGTCATGCTGTGTAGAACAATTAAAATGAATGGGAAAAATCATATAAGAAACCAAAACATAATACACACAAAAAAAATTATCTGCTATATTTTGCGATTGAATTCCATAGTTCTTTCTCTGAATGTGGAAGGCATTTTGCCTTAAAAGGCCATTGAGAATTTTTTTTAAGTCCTTGCATTGCAATGAAGTTCCAAGTCTACCAGAAAAAATTCTCGCACACTGTGGTCATTGCTGTGCACAAAGTTCTCCTTGTTCTGCTCCTTTTGCTTAGCATCAGATCATATAAGTCTTTTCAGGTCTCTCTGACGTCATCCTGTTCATCTTTTCTAATAGCACAATAGTATTCCATTACATTCTTATATCATAATTTATTCAGCCATTCCCCAATTGATGGATATCCCCCTGATTTCCAGTTTGGGGTCACCACAAAGAGTGTTGCTATAAATATTTTTATACATGTGGGACCCTTTCCCATTTTTATGATCTCTTGGGGATATAGTCCTACAAGTGATATTGCTGGGTCAAAAGGTATGCATACTTTTTTAGCCCTCTGGGCATAGTTCCAAATTGCTCTCCAGAATGGTTGCATCAGCTCACAGCTCCACCAGCAATGAATTAGTGTTCCAACTCTCCCCCATCCTCTTCAACATTTATCATCTTCCTGTTCTGTCATATTTGCCAATCTGAGAGGTGTGACATGGTACCTCAAAGTTGTTTTCATTTGCATCTCTCTAATAAAAAGTGATTTAGAACATTTTTTCATATGACCATAGATATCTTCAATTTCTTCCTCTGAAAACTGCCTGTTCATATCTTTTGACGATTTATCAGTTGGGGAATGCCTGGTATTTTATTGCATTTGTTGCCTTTGCAATATGCATGTGCATATCTTGATTCATTTGTGGAAACAACACCATCATATTAACAAGAACTGCTACCATCATCCTCATTGAGCAGCTCTGGGACATTCTTTTATCAAATTTCACTTTCACTGATGAGTCAGGTCCTCAGAACTTAGCTACACCTCTCTGTCAGGGTCCTAAGGATTCAGGCTTAATTCTCTAATGCCAATGGCTTGAACCTTTACCTGTGTATCAGTCAGGTATCAATTTAATCAGATATCCATGAAGAGTTTTAAGAAGGGGATATCTACTAAACTAGTGCACAAAAAGCATTTGGTAGAAAGCAATCCCTAATATCCTTTAGACTCTTTGAAGTTAGAATCTTCTTTTCTGAGAAAAGATTAGTAGAGATGGGGAAAGAGGCAAGGAGATTTGGCCAAAGCCAGAACTTAGACTTCCCCTTCCCTCCTCATCAGGCAGTTCCTTCTCAGGAGTTCAGTTAGAATTCCAAACTCATTCTGATTTCTAGAATAACCGACATTTCTCAACTCAACTTTCCTCAGTCTATAGAAATACATTTTTTGTACAACATCTCCCTAATTCTCTCCTAATCTAATAATGCCTTTTGATTAATTGATTAGATCTGTTCTCACTTAGAATATCAGAGTTAGAGTTCAGTGGAAAGATTTAGACTCTCCCCATATGGATACAAAGATTGAGAAACAAAAAGCTTCTAGAGTTACACAATATTATACAAATTATTAGTGTTGAACCAGGATGAGAACTCGGATCTTCAGACTGTGAGACTTGCTTTGGTTTTTTCCATTACTCCTCAATGACACAATATATATTTTTTGCAGAGTGAAAATCTTTCCATTGTTTCTTCTGCAGTATTCATCTCAGTTGTCATTTAAGTGTAAAAACAATTCTAACACTATTTAAGGGCTAGCTGTTGTTAGACTTTTCTCTGGCTTCTGGGATCTTGATCTGGCAGATACTGAGCACACTGATTTTATAATTCAAACAAGTTTTACATTGGACTTGTGGCCACCTAAGTATTAACTTGATAATAATTTGATATATTTAGCTTTTTCCCACCTCCCCCATCTCTAAAATAAAAAGACAATACTATTTCTCTTCTTTGGCAGATGCTGTTTCTAAGCTTCTACCTCTGAGAGACTAAATTCTCTTAGGATAATGTTTTCTTCATTTACATGCTACATTTTTTCATTATATTAACAGAAAAGCCAAATGAGAATACAAAATGAAACATCCCTTGCTCTCTTTCCCTTTGTTGGAATTCTGCTTCTAGTTGCTCCCAGGACAAAGATAATACAGAATATATTACATTGAAAATACTTTGGGTTTTTTTAGATTTTCAAAATTAATGTCAAATATAGAAGAATAATATTTCCAAGTCCTTTCATAAAAGGAAGAGAAGAACATTGGCATATTTCATAATGATATGACTTTTATAGACCCTTCCCCATATCACTGGGGTCCCAAGCACTTACAAACACAGTGATATTTAGACTTGCAAATTGTGGGACAATGATACTGGTTAGGGAATGTTTACCTCTTAGACATATAAAATTCTTTCCAGTTCTCTCATTCAGTAACCTCTTATCCCTAGTGTGGAGATGCACATAGTGTGTTTATGGGGCCACTAATTCTGCATCTTTTATTGTCAATTGTTGAGGATAGAAAAGAGATTGTAGAGTCATTTATTCAACTCTTTCTCCAAAGAGAAAGTTCTGATTTGTGCTATGAATTGTTTTAGCTGAAATTTCAATAGGAAAATACATACACCCTATTTCCTTAGGAAAATAAATATTCACAAATACACCCTATTTCCTTAGGAAAATAAATATTCACAATTGTGTTTCCTTATATTTAAAAGATGTTACAATTAATGATCAACTAAGGATCTTAAAATAGTAATAACGTCAATCTTTGTTGCACTTAAAGAATGAGTCCCTGGGTCAGTCAGTTGAGTTGATCACCCATGAATTGATAAGTTTACCTGATAACTTATAGGATAGTCCTAACTATAACTTATCATGCTCACAAATCATCTAATCTTTATTAAGATATATATCAAATGAAGAACTATGGCAATTAGGAATCTAAACCATGATTCTGATGAAGTTAAGACCACACATATCAACACTACATATGACCATCTTGCACAAACCAAAGCAACACTGATCGTTAAGGAAATCTATCTGTTGGAGATAAATATTTTAACAAGGACTATACTAAATGGGACAATTTGCAGCTGATGTTTTGTTAATATGATTTGGATGGAAAACAACACCCACAGTGGAACACATACTTGAGTCTATGCCATTGTCACAGTTAGAATTTTTACAATCCTTATGGGTTTTGTAGTGTTTGATTAGTTCCTCTTTTCAGCACTTGGCTTATAGGATCTCATGTGGGGAAATAAGACAGATCCTAGAGTGGGGTTCCTAGGACCCTGGAGGCCTGGATCTTGCTGTCTTATTCACTTATGATGCTACAACTATGAGAACCACTGACATAGTCTCTTGTGGTCTCAAATCCTAGTATGAACAGCCAGTGGTTGGTAACTATCTTGCCTTCTTCTTCCTACTTTCCTAGGAGATGGGAGCTAAAAGATGCCCTTCATTTTGGAGTTGGATGTCTCACCTTAAGAGACTGAAAAGGAGATAAATGGACTCCAGTCTGAAAGGTATAGAAGAGCTATGAGGACATAGAATTAGGTGGTGATAATTTGGAAAGTTGCACTTGCTTATCTAGCCATCTATCTGCTTTCCTTTGTTTTACCATGTTTTCACTAACCTAATTATACTGTTGTTGACAACTAGGTTTGAATTTTGCCTCAGATAATTACTGTGTGGCCTTGGGTCACAAAGACTTGGTGACTGCTCACAAGCCATTGATGACTCCACAGTAACTACAACTTACCTTTAAACCTTAAGTCATAAATTCCAGTTCATATACTATACATTTTAAACTATTCTATTAAATTCAATTCAACTAATATATATGAAGTCTTTAATAGGTGAAACATACTACGTTAAGCCCTAAGAATAAGAAAAAAGATGCAATATTCACAGTCCTTGCACTCAGGAAGCTTAAAATATAATGGGGAAGAGATTATATATGTTTATTAAAAATATAGAAAAGTAATATTTAGATCTAGGTAGAAAGTAAGCTTCATCATGTAGTCTAATTTTCTCATTTTATAGTGAATAAGTTGAGACTCAGAGGGACAATGTGACTTATCCAATATTACAGAGCCTACCAAAAAAAGAACTGAGATTTGAACCCAGGTTTTCTGTCTCCAGACTTATTGGCAGTTAGGTGGCAAAGTGGTTAGGTAGACTCTGGTCTGGGCATGGAGTCGGGAAGACCTGAGTTGTAATCCAACTTCAGACACTTACTAGATGTATGAATCTGGGCAAGTCAATTAGCCTGTGCCTTAGTTTCTTCAACTGTAAAATGGGGCTAATAATAGCATGTACCTCTCAGGAATGTTATGAGGATCAAAGAAGATAATACTTGTAAAAAGTGCTTAGCACAACATCTGGCATATACAGTAGGAACTTAATAAATGCCTATTCCCTTTCTCCTTCTCAGGTATAATTTCATAGATCCACCGAAGAGATATTAATGAAATCTTCAAAGAGAATTTGAGGAGAAAGAGAACACTTTCAAATAGAAGCTGCAAGTGAGGAGTGAGTGATCAGGAAAGGGTTGAGACAGCATTTGATCTAGACCTTGAAGAATCATTTTAATACACAGATAGGTAGAGATCGTGCATTCCAGACTTGGTGGATGGCCCATGCAAATTTCCAACGGTGTTAATATGCTTAATGACACAGAGTGTTTGATGACACTGGGGAGCTACTAGTAATCCATTTTGACAAGAAAGTGGAGTGGAATAATGGAAACCATATAGAATCTTCCTGGAGAGGTAAGTGGGAGGCAAATTGCAGAGACTCTTAAACCCCAACCTAGAGTATTCAAATAGTATCCTTGCCAATGAACATTTTTGATCTGCAGAAAACATATAATGTAATTATTTTTAAAAAAGTAGATTTGAAACAGGGTAGGAGTAAAGGCAAGGATACGAGTTAGGAGGTCCTTCCAAAAATCCGGTGAGAGGTGATACTAAATCAAGTCACATCAAGAATTTATTAAGTACATCACCAGGCACTATGCAAAGTGCTAGGGATGCAAATAAAGGCAAAAATGAATCTCTACTCTAGGAGCTCATAATCTTAGACAAAATACAAACACGTATGTTCAATCAGGATATAGACAAGATAATTTGGATGTGATATTCGAGGGAAGACAGTAGCATGAAGGGGGATTAGTAAGATTCTTTGCAAAAGGTTGAATTGCACTGGGGACCTGAGGGAAATTAGAGAATCCAAGAAATGGAAATGAGGAGGGAGAGAAGTCAAAGGATGGGGGATAATGCCTAAAGTCAGCAGAGTGTCTTATGGAAGCAACAGAAAGGAGGCCAGTGTCACTGGATAGCAGAGTGTATGAAGGAGATTAAGGTATAAAGGTAGGAAGGAATTAAGTTATTACAGGTTTTAAAAGTCAAGTGAGGATTCTATATTTGATTTTAGAGGTAATAGGGAGCCATTAAATTTACTGAATAATGAGGTGCTATGGTCAGATGTAGGAAGATCATTTTGGTAATTGAGTTAAGGGTGGACTGGAGCAGATAGACTTCAGATGGGGAAAATAACCTCCAGTAGTCCAGGCATGAGTTTATGAGGGCATTCACTAGGGTGTTTGCAGTGCTAGAGGAAATAAGAGGGCACATCTGAGAGATGATTTTAAGGTGGACTGAATGGGATAGATGAATGTAGGAGTCGATAATGAGATAAATCCAAGAGATACTGGGTATATATAATCAATAGGACTTGCCAACAATTGCAAATGAGAAATTAATAAGAATAATGCATCACAGATGACCCCAAACTTTTAGCCTGAATGACTTGAAATAGGGTGGTATCATTTACAAAATAAATTATATGAGAAGACAGAGATTGGTCAAAAGATCAAGTTTTCAATTTTGTATATATTGAATGTGGTTATTAACTGGATAGTTGAGTAAAAATGTCCAACAAGCAGGTTGATGTGCAGGAATGAACAGGGCAAGATGTGGGGTTGATATATATTTAGAAATCATCAGTAGAGAAGTGATCATTGAAACCATGGTAATAGATGAGATCCCTAAATGAGAGTATATGATGAAGACAGGAAGGCCCAGAAAGAACCTTGAAATTACAGTGTGCTTAAGGATGACAAGGAGGAGGAAAAGGAGAAAGAAAACAAGCAGAGTAGGGGATGAAGAAGCAGTAGGCAGATAGGTATTTTAGAAGAATCATTAATATAAGATCCTGGATGCCTGAAGATGAGGATTATCACGTAGGCAATAGTCAATAGTATCAGAAAGTGTAGAAAAAAGGAAATAGGTAAAGAGAAAAAAAGATTGGAATTATCCATTAAGAGGACAGTGGTGATGTGGAGCAGTTACAGCTGATTAGTGGGGTGAACAACTATAGCAGGATATTGGCAAGGTAAATGTGGACTCTGCTCTCTCTTAAATATCAGCAGTGATATGTGAGATGTAAAAGGATTGAGAATATTGTAAGTTAAATGTAAGATTGGTTATTTGTTTGCTTGTTTGTTATAAGAATGCCAAGGAGGGGTGGGGGAGAACCAGATTCTAGGTTCTGTATTTTAAGAATACTGCTAAGCTGGAGAGCATCCAGAAAAGGACACCCAGGGAGGTGAAGTTCATTTGACTTTATTCCTATGAAGACTGGTTGGAAGAAGTGGTCATGTTCAACCTAGAGAAGACATAAGTCAGGACATGAGAGTGGTCTTCAAGTAGCTTAAAGGAAGAGGGATCAGACTTGATATTTTGACACTAGAGAGCAGAACTAGTAGTAGGAGGAGAAAACAAATTCAGGTTTGATCAAAGAAACACCTTTCAAATGGTTAAAACTTTCAAGGGAATGTATTGAGAGAAAATGGATGCTCCTCATTGGGAGGCTTCAAGTAAGTCTGGGCAATCAGTTGTTGGATATGTTGTGGAAGGAATTCATTCTCTGAAATGAATTAATATCTGAGGAATCTTCTTATTGTGAATTTTTTATTCCTAATTATAATTTGTCAAATTATTTTTGAAATCTGAGTTCATTTGAAAACTCAGTACTTGGAAAAATCCACATTTTTATCAAATAACAATATCAAAAGATTCTACAGATTGTTTTACTTCTACTGTAGATTTTTATTGAAACGAATTTAGGAACAAAATGGAACCTGGTGTGTATGATACTGAGTCCTCTGCCTTACTGCCTCTGAATAAAAAAAAAGTGTAGGTGGGAATGATTCTGAACTTTAGAATTAATAAACTGAATGAAGAGAGAGATTGGGAGTTGTAAATTCTCTAGGCAAACAAAAGATAAAAGACCTTCTGTTTGCAAACAAAGGTTCCAAATATAAAGAGCTGCTTGACTGAACCAAGAGCTAATTAAATCTTTGGAAAAATGTTCCAAGGCATGGATGATAAAGAGACAATATTATGGGGGACCAGTTTAGGAAACGACCCCCTAAGGATACAAACTAAAAGAAAATTTTCTTGGAAAAAAATGGACGAAAGAATTACAGCGTGTCTCTCTCATAAGATTATAGAATTAGAACTGGAAATAACTTTAAAAATCATCTAGTCATAGAATCTAAGAGGTGGAAAAGACTCCAGAGGCTATTTAGTACAACACACACTGAATGCGTATGCATTCAATGAACTACCTAATCTTTCCCTTTCATTTTAATAAGATTTAGGATGATTGTGAGGCAATGTAGAATGGGGGAAAGAATGTTGGATTTTAAGTCAAGTTGTACTTGGGTTTAAATCCCACCTCCAGCAGTTAAGAAGATAGGATCATATGATACAGAGCAAGAAGGGACCTTAGAATCATCCAGCTCAAGCCTTTTCTTTTACAGATGATGAAACTGAGGCCCATGTGTGTGTGAAATGATTAGCCCAAGGTCACAAAGCTACTAAAGGGCAGAGCTAGGGTTTGAACTTAGAGGTTTTGACTGCAAATTCAATGATTTCTGAAACCTCCCACCTCCTAAGGGACAGCCTCTGTTATAAATTGACTGAAGAATTGTATTCATAGAGAGAATCTTCAGGACATTGCTTGAAGATAAAATCACTTCTTGAGAAAGGTAGGTATAGTTGGCATGACTTAAAAGATGTCATTGAAGGCATCCTCTCCATGAAAGTGTTCCCCGAAGGCTTAGCATAATGCCTGAGGTGCTCTCATGTGCATGAGGGTTTTGACATGTTCTGTCTGGCTTTAAGAAATGAAATCCAGGAGCAGTGGATGCAGATTTATTCACAAGTGGACTTATCTTTTAGTACAATGGTGCTTTCTTGGGAGTCAGTGATTCCCCCTCACTGGAAGTCTTCAAGGAAAGACCATGTGGCCACTCATTATAGAGGTTATTCTTATATAGAGATTATCCTTAGTTAAAACATTATTGGGTTAGATTACTTCTAAGGATCGGCCCAACTCTGAGATATTGTGTTTCTGTATAATCCTAACATTTACTGTGTTCACTTTTCACTTGATATTATTATCCAAAAATCTTCTGTTAATGTTAGCAACGTTTAAGAAGCCAAGTAAGGAACATCTATTAGATGTAATATTGTACAATGGAAAGAGACTTAACCTCAGCATCAGACTTACAGGGATTCAAACCTGTGTCACCTCTGACACATACTGGTTGTGCTACCTTAGACAAGTCATTTAACTTTCCTGGGTCCCAATTTTTTTTCAGATGCAATATAAGAGGTTTGGACTAAATGACCTCTAAGTTTCCTTCCAGTTTTAGTTCAATGATGTCTATCTTTTTTCCTTTTTTATTATTATTAATTTGTTTTCAGTTTTCTACAATTGCTTCCATAATTCTTCCCCTCCCATGTTTTTCCCTCCCTGAGATGGCATGCAATTTTATATGGGTTCTACATATACATTCTTATTAAACACATTTTTGCATTAGCTATGTTGCATAGAGAAACCATGAGAAAAACCCAAACAAACCATAATACAAGAGAAAATATTCTGCTTCATTCTGTCTTCCAATTTCATAGTTCTTTCTCTGGATGTGGATGACATTTTGCCTCAAGGGTCCTTTGGGAATGTTTTAGGTCTTTACATTGCTGTGAAGGACTAAGTCTATCAGATACAGTCCTTGCACACTGTGGCTCTTACTGTGTATAATGTTCACTTCATTCAGCAGCAATTTATATGTCTTTCCAGATTTTTCTAAAGTCCACCAATTCATTACTTCTTATAGAACAACAGTACTCCATTGTATTCATATACCATGACTTATTCAGCCATTCCCCAATTAATGGGTATCCCCTTGACTTCCAGTTCTGGGCCACCACAAAAAGAGCTTCTACAAATATTTTTGTGCACGTGGGTCCTTTTCCCATTTTTGTGATCTCTTTGAGATACAGCCCTAGAAGTTGTATTGCTGGGTCAAATGTGGCTTTTCTATTGTAGTCTATGAAAAGTTTTAAGCAGAGTACCAACAGGGTCAGATTTATGCATAAGGAAGATTAGTCTGCTGTCAGCATGAAAGATAAACTGGGCTTGAGCAGACAGGCTCTGGGTTTGGGAAGCTCAGTTAGGAGGCTGTCACAAGGGACTAGATAGATAGAAATTCGAGTCAATGCTGGGTAGTTGCTATATTAGTGAAAACTAAGAATGATTGTGGGCGTGCCATGGTAAAAACAGAATCAATACAACTTGATAAATGATTAGACATAGAAAGTAATTGATAAGTAGTAACAATAGCTTAGAACATGGAAAATGAAGAATAAGGAAGTAAAGGCAGTTTAGGAGGAAGGGGAAACTCTGGAATGAACTCTTGAAACTCAGTGAAAAGCAATTCCACAGAGGATGAAGAAGGGAATGTATCTAAATAGACTTATACCCATGTATATAGAGAGTTCTAACCATCTTAGATTTTTAGAAGCCCTGCATAAGATGGAAAGAAGGTAACAATGAATGAACACAAAAAATATTACAATAATAACATCAGTAGTGCTAAAGCTCAGAATGAACAGTGGTTTGAAAGAACGCTGATTAATCAAAAATGGTTTTATAGCTATATTAGGGAAAAGATAATGGTGAAAGGAAAGAAAGGAACATTTCACAGTCTGGAGTAGTCAATGGAAACTGACAATAGAGAGAAGGCAACCACTCAATTCATACTTTCTTCTGTTTGCTTTACCAAGGAGAGTTATTTTCTAATTTGAAAGGACTGAGAAAATAGGGTTAATGGGTTAAAGTCTGCAAAGTGTCTTTCAACTCTAAAGGATTATATGAGTACCATTTATATGTTTATTGTCAAGTATTTATTATTACTGAAAATAATAACAGAGTTGTTTGTAGGTAGCCACAAGAGGGCATGGGGATTTTAGAAACTCAGGGAATTGCGAAGAGAAACAAGAGAGAAAAGAAAAGATAAGATAAGAGAAAGATGGGTGCTAAAGGCAAGGCAGAGTGGTCCAGTTGACAGTTTATATTTATAATCAGGAAGGCACAGGTTCAAACCCTACCTCTGAAACGTACTCATTGGGTGACTCTGGGCAAATTACTTAACCTATCTGAGTCAAGGTTTCTTCACATGTTTAATGAAAAAGTTCAACCAGATGTCCTCTAACATGTCTTACACCTCATAACCTTTGATCCATGCAGCTTGATCTGGGCTCTGCTATGTAATACCAAAGTGTGGACTTGAACGTCACCTTGTTGGACTGTCATTTCCTTTCTGATAAATGAAGAAATTGGAACGAATCACCTCTAAGGTCTCTTCCAGTTCTAGAACCAGGATTCTATGTAATTTTGTAAAGCTCAAATTTTTGTTTCAAACTAAATCCTTCTTTAGGAAGCAAAGGGGAGCAAAGCTAAGAGGAAATACAAAGCAGCTGTAAATAAATGAGTCAAATCATCAAAATGCTAAAACCGGTGTGGGGATGGATTGAGGTTAAGTCTAATCAAGGTCAACCGAATTCTGGTTTGGTGACTATATGAACAATAATTTTCATCTGTACAGACAGAACATTTATGAAATGCTTTCCTTTTTACAACCCTAAAGTTTGTGATTATTATTTCCATCATAGTAGTAAAGAAAGTAGTCAAAGAGAAGTTAGAGTCATACAGTTAGTACATGTTTGAGCCCATATTTCAGCCTGGGCCTCTGGACTCTAAGCCTAGCTTTATTTCTTGGTATTGGACTTGAAATCATGAACAGCTTCATTTACCCAATCTGCTTGGCAGGTAGCCATTTTCATTGTTTTCTTTATTTACTTAACATCTTAAGAATGTTTTTCTTTCCTCTTTTCTTTGCCTTTCAATTTGCTCCATTGGTCCTTGCACTGGAGTTGAAATTCCTGCTGTGATTTATGTGGAAAAATTCCAACCCCTTGCACCAACTGATCAGATTTTAATTAGCTAGAGCACCTCAGGAAAAAAAAAAAGATGTAGGTGTCCTTGAAGGCTGCACTCTGCATATATCTTCCTAGGGCACTGCAGGGCTCAAAACCGGATGACATTTCAGCTGTTTTTTTTAGAAGGAAATGGGGCCTACAACTGAGAAGATGACAATGGCACCTTATACATGGTTTGAGTTCACTGGAGTTCAGTGTTTGCCTTTTTGCTACCTTGAGTACAAATCCGGCTTGAGTTATGCACATATTTCTGGAATAGAAAACTCTTCTTCTTTATCTGTCTTTTGCTCTGGGGCTTTGTGTCTCCTTCAAACTGGCTATCCACAGTGAGCTAGCAGGATAAAGGGTAAGTGGAATTGATGCTGTTTCTTATGAAATGCCTGACACTGGCCTCAGTTGGAAACTAGATCCTATCCTATACTGACAACTGTTTCCTTCTGATAATGGCCATTCTTATTTTATCCTTTTCAGGCAGCCAAACAGTTAGGGTAACCTCAATACAGTAATAGCTAGACTCTGTCATTCTTTCTTTCATTCTTTCCTTTACAATACAGTGTGTATAAATTCAGAGAAAGATGGGAGCTTAATCAGATGTCTGTATCTCTTGTGATACCATGGTGAAAACAGTAGATAATGAGTTGTAATTGCACCTCTGTTCTCATAGTTAATGAGCAAAATGCCAAGGAAAAAGCAAACCTCTTCCTGTAGCACTCTGTTTATTTCATATAACCTATCAGACAAGAGGTTGCATTCTCGATAAAGGTAATATTTTTACAAGAAAAAAGCACACAGGCCAATTTTCCCATGAGTAACAAGAAAAGAACCCAAAAAGAGAGGTCACAGAATCTCAGACAGAGAAGAAAACCATATAGCTCTAGTCCAACCCATCATTTTATATCTAACTACTAAATTTCATTAAAGTTTTCAAGGAGACTTCAAGTTTCCTTGAAATTCTTTGGGAACCTGGAATATATTTTATCCATCATAAGGGAACTCAGATTAATTATCAATTTGACTAAAATGTTCATTTGACTAAAATGCTCCCTTGCTAGGAATATACACTTAGGGAGTCACTCAATAAAAGAAAGACTTCATATACATCAAATTATTTATAACAGCATCTTTTTTGATTTTAAAAATTATCTATTTATATTTAGTTTTCAATATTCATTTTCATAAGATTTTTGAGTTCCAAATTTTCTCCCCATCTCTCCCCTCTCCCTACCCCAAAACACTGTGCATTCTGATTACGTCTTCTGCCAATCTGCCCTACATTCTATAACACCCCTCCCTTCCCTTATCCCCATCCCCTCTATTTTCTTGTAGGGCAAGATAGATGTCTATACCCCATTACCTGTACTTTTCATTTCCCAGTTGCATGTAAAAACAATTTCTAACATTGTTTTTTAAAACTTTGAATTCCAACTTCTCTCCCTTCCTCCCTCCCCACTCATCCCCACTGAGAAGGCAAGCAATTCAATATAGGTTATACATGTGTAGTTATGCAAAAGACTTCCATAGAATTCACGTTGTGAAAGACTAACTATATGTCCCTCTATCCTATCCTGCCCCCATTTATTCTTTTCTCTTTGGACCTTGTCTCCCCCAAAAGTGTTTGCTTCTAATTCCCCCTCTTCCCATTTGCCCTCCCTTCTACCATCCCTCCACACCTCACTTATCTCCTTCTCTCCTACTTTCCTGTATTGTAAGATAGATTTTCATACCAAATTGAGTGAGCATGTTATTCCTTCCTTAAGCTAAATGTGATGAGAGTAAACTTCACTTTTTCTCTCTCACCTCCCCACTTTTCCCCTCCATTGAAATATCATTTTCTTGCCTCTTTAGTGAGAGATAATTTGTCCCATTCCACATTTCCCTTTCTCTTCTCCATATATTCATCTCTCACCCCTTAATTTTAATTTTTAGATATCATACCTTCGTATTCAACTCATCCTGTACCCTCTGTCTATATGTATATAATCCCTCCAAATACTGAGAAAAGTCTCAAGAGTTATAAATATTATCTTTCCATGTAGGAATGTAAACAGTTCAACTTTAGTAAGTCCTTTATGATTTCTCTTTCCTTTTCATGTTCCTCTTGATTCTTGTGTTTGAAAGTCAAATTTTCTCTTCAGCTCTAGTCTTTTCATCAAGAATACTTGAAAGTCCTCCATTTCATTGAATGACCATTTTTTCCCCTGAATTATTATACTCAGTTATGCTGGGTAGGTGATTCTTGGTTTTCATCTTAGCTCCTTTAACTTCTGGAATATCATATTCAAAGCCCTGCAATCCATTAATGTAGAAACTGCTAGATCTTGTGTTATCCTGATTGTATTTCCACAATACTCAAATTGTTTCTTTCTAGCTTCTTGCAATATTTTCTCCTTGACCTGAGAACTCTGGAATTTGGCTACAATATTCCGAAGAGTTTTTCTTTTCAGATTTCTTTCAGGAGATGATTGGTGGATTCTTTCAATGTCTATTTTACCCTCTGGTTCTAGAATATCAGGGCAATTTTCCTTGATAATTTCATGAAAGAAGATATCTAGGCTCTTTTTTTATAATGGTTTTCAGGTAGTCCCATAATTTTTTAGTTGTCTCTTCTGGATCTATTTTCCAGGTCAGTTGTTTTTCCAATGAGATATTTCACATTGTCTGCTATTTTTTTCATTCCTTTGGTTTTGTTTTATAATTTCTTGATTTTTCGTAAAGTCATTAGCTTCCATCTGCTCCCTTCTAATCTTTGAGGAATTATTTTCTTCAGTGAGCTTTTGGATCTCATTTTCCATCTGGCCAATTCTGCCTTTTAGGGAATTCTTCTCCTCATTGACTTTTTGGATCTATTTTGCCATTTGTATTAGTCTATTTTTTAAAATGCTATTTTCTTCAGCATTTTTTGGGTCTCCTTTAACAAGCAGTTGACTCATTTGTCATGATTTTTTTGCATCACTCTCATTTCTCTTCCCAAAATTTGCTCTACTTCTTTTACTTGGCTTTCAAAATCCTTTTTAAGCTCTTCCATGGCCTGAGACCAATTGATATTTTTCTCAGAGGCTTTGAATGGATGAGCTTTGACTTTGTTTTCTTCTGTTTGCATGTTTTGTTCTTTCTTGTCACCAAAGTAAGATTCTATAGTCTTATTCTTTTTCTGGTTTTTGCTCATTTCCTCAGTCATTTACTTGACCTCTGAGGTCTTTGTCAAGGTAGTACTTTGTGCCAGTGGGGATGAGGGAGTGTACTGTCAGCCCCTGGATTTCCCCCACAATCTGTGGGCCAAGAGCTAATGAAATAGTGGCTGCAGCTGCCCGTGCTGCTGCTGTGGCTGCCACAGGCTCCTCTGCCCCTCCCCCTTCTGCCACCCTGGGACTGGGACAGGATTACTCCTCTCTCCTTCACTGGTCCCACAGACTTTTCCCACTGACTTTCCAGTTTATCATCAGCATTTTGAGGTCATAAAGTCTGTAAACCACCACAAGTGTGAGAGATTCAGTCTCCCCAAGACCTACTCAGGTTCTTTCTGTGCCAGCGGCCCATACTGGACTGTGCTCTGCTCTCAGTATGGTTTGATAGACACTTCCCTTTGACCTTCCAGGCTGTCTTGGGCTAGAGATTTGCTTCACTCCTTCATTTGGTGGGTTCTGCAGCTCCAAAATTTGTTTAGAGCCATTTTTTGCAGTTATTTTGTTGGACTTGGGAGCAGGTCTCTGGAAAGTCCATGTTGCTACTCTGCCATTGTGGCTTTGCCTCATGTAACAGCATTTTTAATATTATCAAAGAATAGGAAACAAAGTAGATGTCCATCTATTGGGGAATGACTAACAAATTGGGTTACATAAAAATAATTGAATATTACTGGATCTTCATCCAGTAACAAACATAGGGTGCCTCTAAGGTTTTGTCCTTGTTCCACTTCTTCTCTCAGCTCTCATAGGTTCAACTAACATATTTATGTAGGTGATAATCCCACAGCCATATTCCCATTGAAAAAAGAATTTGGGTTCCACACAAATGTACCTGAGACTCACAAGGGAGTCCTGGCTAGATGATACGGAGTAATATAGAAAGGTTAAATATGCAATGTGCTGTAGCACTAGGGCTGCAACATTTCTGGGTAGTGGCGTGGAGTATCAAACCAGATTAAAATATATTTGCAAAGTATTTTTAAAAACAAGTAAAAATACATTGTAACATAGATAATATTATTTTGTGGTTTTCTAAATCAATATGTCTTTTGCAGGAATTTTTATGTACAGTTTAATGGCCACTATTTCTAATTGAGTTTACCCCACTGGTTCAGACAATTTTGTGACCTGGCCTTTGCCAAAGAGATTGTTCAGATGTTAACCTAGGGCCATGTGATACAGAAGATGATTTCAAAAATTAATTCATCTAACTGAACTGTTTCAACCTAACCAAGAAAGAGAGCTTAGTGAAACAGTTCCTTGTATATGTATTCTTTCAGACTAGAGTATCTTTTCTAAAGGGAAAGTTTCATTGCATTCATAGGGGATGCTCTTTCTCATCTGGGAAACAAATAGGCAAATACAATATTCCTTCCTGTGTGTTTCTAAATGGAGTACAGAAGAGTTAAACTTGAACAGTGAACAAGTACAAGTAAGATGATGCAAATGAGGGAGGTGCTTTTTTAAATGATCAGATTTGTATTTGCTCTTCCCACTTCCTTCCTTCTCCAAGTTGGATTATAAAAAAACAAACAAACAAACTATTGTAAGAAATATGCATAGTCAAGCAAAATACTTTCATACATTGGACATACTCAAATATGTATGTACCGTTCTGCACCTTGAGTCCATTATCTCTCTGTCAGGAGGTAGAGAGCATTCTTTATCATCCATCCAGAGTTAAAGACTGAAGAAAACATGGATCACATTTTCAAATGAAACCTCGGTCTGAGAAATCATCTCAGTCAGACAATAGGAAGATTTTAAGAATAACATGTAGTAACGATAAGGGACAGGAATAAGAAGAAAACTGTAAAACAACATGGAATAATGGAAAAGGTCAATGTAAACTTTTATCTTTCTAATTTTGATTATAATTGTAACTGCTTGACATATCTCCTTTTTGAGTTTAATAAAGTCCTTCAAAACACCTTTAAAAAAGGACCCTATGCTATTTTCAGGGAATAGTGATTAAAAAAAATGGGATTGTACCTGATCCACTTGAATGTTGATGAACTCATGGTCAGGAAGGAGAATCAACGGTGTCTAGAACCAAAGAGATGCCCACCAGTAAGGCAAGTTAATGGGCTCAGGAAGAAACAAGGAGCCGTATTCAAAAGAAGATGCGATGTAGATACTAACCTGGAAAAGTTAGTTCAATATTCTATGTTCCCTAATATAGTGTAATATCCTCAAGACATTACATATTTCTCATGTCTTATTTCTCTTTCATGTTAGAATAGAGCGCTGGATTTGGACACTGGAGAACATGAGTTCAAACCTATACTTTATTATTTATTTTCCATGTGACTTAGACAAGTGCCTTTACCTCTTTGTTCCTATTTCCTTATCTATAAAAAGAGTATCCCAACCTACAAGATGCCTTTGAATTCTAAATTTATGAAATAATTACAAAATATCAACAATTGCTAAACTATCAAATCTGATAACCTTTTCCCAGGGCTCATCCTTCTTAACTTCTCTGCAATTCTTTATATTAATGATCATATCCTCCTGGGCGATTTCTTCCCTCTAGGTTTTCATTGTGTTCTCTGTTTTTATTTCCTCCCTATCTGAGCACTCTCCATCAGTCTTCTTTGCTATATTTTCATTTGTGCTATGTCTGTTAATCAGTGACCCAAAAACTGTCCTCAGCTTTCTTTTCTTCTCTTCCTTACTCTCTCACTTGGTGAGCTTATCACCTCCATGAGTTCAAACATAATTTTTTTGCAGATGCCTTCCATATATTGAATGATTATCCCTCTCATAAGCTCTGCTGCATCACCACCTGGCTTTAAGAAATCTCAGGTTGGATATCCCACAGGCATCTCAAGCTCATCATGTCTAAAGCAAAATTCATTATCTTTCTCCCAAACTTTCCACCCGTCCTAATATTCTTTTAAATTTTTAAAGCACCATTTTCCTCTAGTAACCCTTCTCATACTATCTGTGTCAATCTTGAGGCCTTATTCACTTTCTGCAAATATTCAATCTGGTGTCAATCTCATCATCCCTACTTTCACATCTCTCAGTTATGCACCCTTCTTTTAACTCACATAGATGCCACTCTAATACAGATCTCTCATTGTCTCAAACTGGATTTTGTAATAACCTTAAAACCGGTCTCTTGCACCAAGTCTTTCCCCCTTCCAATGTATTCTCTACTTTGCTACCAAAGTGATTTTCTTAAAATATAAACATCACCATCTCACCCCTTTCCCCAACTCCCTACTTAGTAAACTACAAAGGTTCCTTTTACCTCCAGGACCAAATATAAAATACTCTGTTCACCATTTCAAATCTTTCACCACTTCATCTCATCCTACCTCTCCAGTCTTTTTACTCTTTACACACTTAATGATCCAGCCACATTGTCCTCCTTCCTGTTTCTCATATACAACATTCCATCTGTAGACTCTAGGCTTTTACATTGGCTCTTTCCTGCATTTTGAATACTCTCTCTCATTTTTACTTCTTAGTTTTCCTGTTTGTCCTCAATTCTAAGTTCAACAGGATACTCTCAGAAAAACCTGGAGACACTTACATGAACTGATGAAAACTGAAATGAATAAAACTAGGAGAACATTATACACAAGGATAGCAATATTGTGAAATGATCAACTGTGAATGTCTTAGCTATTCTTGGCAGTACAATGATCCAAGCCAACTCTGAATGACTTATGATGAAAAAAGCTATCCATTCTCAGAGAAAGAACTATTGGAGTCTGAATGCAGATGGAAACATAATATTTTCATATGTTTTACTTTCTTAGTTTTTCTTGGTTTTTTGCTTCTTTTCTTTTACAACATGATTAATATGGAAACGTTTTTACGTAACTACATATGTGTACCCTATATGCAATTGCTTGCCTTCTCAATAAGTGTGGGTGGGGAAGGATAAAGGGAAAGAATTTGGTACTTAAAATTTTTAAAACAAATCTTAAAAGATTTATTTTACATCTAATTGGGGAAAAATTAAATCCTAAATAAATTTTTAAAAATACTCAGCTCGAATCCTGTCTTTTCCTCAGGGTCTTCCTAGCTCCTTTCCTTCAACTCTTAATACCTATTCTGTATTTATCTTGGCAAATATATGGTTACTTAAATGTTGACTCTCCCTTTGTCATATGATGTCCTTGGGACAAAGACATTTTTTTTGCCTTTATATTTCCAGGATTTATCATGATATCTGGCACATAATAAGTGTTTAATAAATACTTATTGACTGATCAACTGGCTAAAAATATGAACCCCCTACAGTACCTAAAGCAGTACTTTGCCGCTAAATTTTATTGAATGAAATTTATGAATTATTCTATATGATTTTGCTCTTAAAAACAGTGTCTACATCACCAGCCTGAATGTTTCATTCTGTTAGTTTCTTGTGATATTATGATGTTTAATTCTTTTCTTGCTCCTGTTGTAATCTACTCTCATGCCATCTACAAGCAGGTCTGACCCTTTCTTGAAGTTGTGGATGGTAATTGCATCTTTCATATCCCTCTCAAGGTTTTTCTTTGAAATTTTAATCATAATCTGCTTTCAATATCTTATTTCCCTGCAGGAGTTATTACTTTGATTTTTGAGTCAAGTTAGATTATTTTGTTCAGTGCTTGTTTACATATGTTTATTCTTAAAGAGAAATGTGATTTAGTCAATAATTCAACATCGCTAGGTATGGAGGTTAATGAATTAAAACTATGGAATTTGTCATATAAACACATTCTATGACATCTTCCATGGGAGGTTATGCTTCAAGCCTTTATGATGTTTGTAAAGAATTTTGACAATGGCATGAACCTGGGCTTTGAAATATTATGGAAAAATTGGCAAATGAGAGCAGAAACTCTAAAAAGAACAGAGGTAGAAAGTAGATAAAACTTCCATTCATTCCCAAAAGGAAAAAATAGGTACTCATTTCAACTCATTAAAAGCAAAATCTCATTATGTAGAAGGTAGAAGGAAGATCTTTGGTAGAGGACAAAAATAGCTATAATTTGACATTTATTCCTATAGAAATATATAGGTTGAGATCAAATAAGTCAATCAATCAAATCATGTCCCTCCACTTATAAAATGATATGCTTTGATACCTTTGTACTGAGTGGAATTATGATTATGAGTGTGGGATGTTCCTCAATTCACTCAAGGTTGGCTAAAAGAGAGGAACACGAAAGGTTTTATTTACGATGCCAGGTGCTATAGGACCATCCAGGCCCAGATGGATATTTTATTAATGAAGTTACTGTTTGACAAAAAGCAAAAGACTTCACTGAGCTTTATATAAAAGAAAAAAGGCAAAGGACAATACTTATAAAATACATAATTAGTATTTCAGGTTTGCAAAATGATTTACAAATGTCTTCCTTTATCTTCACAACAACCCTGGGAGGTAGATGATATTATTGTCCCAATTTTATAGTTCAGGAAACGGAGTCAGGCAGAGTTTAAGAAACTTGCCCAGGTTCTCACATCTATTGTCTGATGGTAGACTTGAAGTATGATCCTCTTGAATCCAGTTCCTGTACTTTATTCACAGGCAAATATCAGGAGAATGACTTTAAAGTGAGCATACTTATGCCCTTTCACCCCTACCCCTAGTGATTCTACATATGAAGCGCTAACTCAGATCCTATAAGGGAGAAAGAATAATCTTCCCATAACAAGGGAATAAAAAAAGAAAATTCTCTTGGTAATGTAGTTCTATGTGCAAAGGCGCATATGCATCCACACAAGGTGTTATAAAAATTTTTAGTGCATTTTAAGTTCTAGTAGCTTAAACTAAGATTTTGGGGATACCCTCTGTATTCTACAAGTAGCAGAATTTACTTATCTTAATTTAGCTTCCCTCTCAAGGAAGGCTAAAGAAAGTTACAAAATATTAACAAGAAAAATCACACAGATAATAAAATGAGATCATAGGAAGTATAAGACAGCAAACATTATGAAAAGAAATGAAAAAATTAAGGATTTGCATTCCCTGACATATTCTACTCCCTGAAATCTTTGTCTCCTGCTCCATTTGGTATCATTGAAATCATATTGAAGGGTATAAGATAAGGCTATTCTGGGAGATTCTGAGATAATAGCAGAACCAGGACAGAGGATGTGGGAGTCCTCCACACTGGTTCCCAGACAAAAGCTCACCACTGTCTTCTTTAAGTTTCACAACACCATGTAGTAGCACAAAGAATTCTCAGAATTATGAGTTCAGGGATGCATGGCAATCATGACACCAAAATCCATAATAAAGCATTTGAATTTGTCCTGCCAAACCACAGGAATTTTCTCTGAAGGAGGAAGAATATTGTGGCTGTGACTGCAATGAAGTTTTTCTGTGAAGTCTTTCTCAACGTCACATAGGCATAGTCGTCAAAGGCGTAATAGTGATAATAATAGCAACTAGCTACATAATTGCTACATAGTGTTACTATGTAACAAGCACTCTGCCAAGCTCTTTACAATAATTGTCTCATCTGATTCTCTCAAAACCCTAGAACACCGAATATTGTTGTTATTCCCATTTTACAGAAGAAACAGAGGGAAATGGGTGTTAGATGACTTGCCTTGGCTTATACAGCTTGTAAATGTCTGAAGCCAGATTTGAACTCAGGTCTTCCTGATTTCAGGTCCAGTGCTCTAGCCACTGCACTACCTAGATACGTGATGGACCAAACTCCTTCAGGTCTATTTCATCCCAGGGAAGACCATAAGCACGTTTTGGACTGGCCTATTACTACAATAGCATTGTACATTATTTGAGGAATATGAAAGATTGGCACATGGCCATTACTTTTTGCTTAAAAGGAGAAACAACACAATAGGGAAATTAAATCAAAAAGACCCTTCCACTAATTTCATAAGGCAGCCCTCTCTTCCCTTTCCTCCATTCACTGGGTTGATTGTAACATTTGGAGTAACTAGACAGCACTCCTTGTGGGCACCTAGTGGCATTTTCCATGGTATGGTGGAATGACTTAACAGTACAAACTCTTTTACTTGGATTCAACCACAGAGTATAAGCGATAAATCAAAGTCAAATTTACAATCTCACAAAATTCTACCTCACGCTGCAAGTTCCCCTACGACAACAAAAGTGGGGTACAATTATTTTTAAGCTAATATTAATATCAGCAGGTATTGGAATTGGTTTACGACTGTAACATCCTGCTTTATAATCATTGACAGCATTTATCTTCTAAGTCCATGGGGATTAGACAGGTGTAACGGTAATTCTAAGAGTTAAAGATCTTCAACACCCAATAATGGTCCTGCCCCTTAAGGGAAGCTTGATTAGGGGAGGCCCACACCTTTTGTTAATTTTTTAATGAGTCACTGGTTCTCAAGGGTTGTGTTGACCTCTGGTTCTGAAAAGTGTATGACTACTCTGAGGTGAGGTTTTAATTTGGGGCTTACTCAATTGAAAGTGTTTGTTTGGCCAAATGAGACTCTGGGCATCCGCCAAGGAGTCCCCGGCTTTAAAAACCCAGATGGTGATGCTTCTCTCTCTAGTAACTATGTATGTATTGCTTGTAGTCAGACAGTTGGAAGCCTTGTCTGTTGATTTTTATTTCTCTGTATTTTCTCTGAAGTTCAGGGTACTGACTTTTTCCCCGAATGAAGTGAATGACATATGTGTTTCATTAAAGTGATTGTTTACCCCTCAAAAGTTGCTTTCCTTTTAGAAAAACACATCTAAGAACCTGTATAGCAGGTCCTCCTGTGTATGCCAGGGTTCTTGCTGATACAACAGGTCTTTGCTAAAAGCTCCTAGCTCTTGTCTGCTCATTCATATGTGAATTGCCATGTAGCTTTCATAAAAGATTCTGGTACAAACAACAAGGATAAAAATTTAAAATTGGAAAGAGAATGTGATATGGTGAAACCTTGTGTGGAAATAATGGGAGAAAGTCTTGAACACACTACCATTGTAGAGGTCTAATTTTTATAAAGGTAGCTTTTACAAAGCAAAGGCAGTTTTGGCAAGAATTATATCTACCTGGGGAAAATACAGAGGATTTATTGAAAGACTTCTAAGGGGAGTAGAGTAGAGGGGCCATGCCACTGAAAACCAATGTAAGAGAGATGAAATATAGCATAGTTCTTCATTTATACTGTCTATCCATAGGGGTTGACAAATAGTTACATAGGCCATATGGGTTTCTGTTTAATAGTTGTGGCAACGTGTGATCCAGAAGGGACAAGATTTTAATCAAAGCAATGTTGAAGTTAACATGAGCATGAAAAGCACAGTGCATAGTACCAAGTTCCTAGTTTCCATGCCCACCTAAGAGTAGACAGGTCAAATGCATACAGCATTGGGCTCAGAGTCAGGAAGATGTGGATTCATCTGTCCTCAGAAACTCACTAGGTGTGTGACTCTGGACAGGTCATTTAACCTCTGTTTGTCTCAGGTTCCTTATCTGTAAAATGGGAATAAATGATAACACCTACTTCTAAGAACTGTTGTGAGAACCAAATTAGACAACATTTATAAAGCATTTAGCACAGTACCTGGCACCCAGAAGGCATTTAATTAATGCTAGTTTCCTTCATTCCTGCGATGTTGATTCCATGTTGAATTTTGGAAGAAGACGGTTACAATGGCAATGCTAATAGGGGAAATATGGTTCAAATCTTTGGAAAGTTGACTTGGCATTTTATTACCACTATTGGTTAAAAACAAAACAATAATAAGTGCCCAAGTCTTCCAGGCTCTTAGATTCTAGCCATTCCTGGATGGTAGAATATACTTCCATAACCTCATGGGAAAGAGGGGAGTTGGAATTGGGCCATGGGCACTATGAAGCCATACTTGTAGTCTTCCTGGTCATTGGTCCAGACAGTACAGACTCTTTTACTTGGATTCAAGTAAAATGAATGTTCTAAAACATTCTAGAACATTCTGAGTATGTTAGATGTTCTAAAAGAAGACACTGCCTTCTCTTTATTACAGAGTAAAGTCAACAGAAGGTCTGAGTGAATGGAGGATCAAATCAGCTCTTAACAAACTGCCATAGGATTACTATCTTCAGACCATTTTAAAAACATACCAAAAGCTAGAAATTTGTGAAAGCTCTCTTGTTCTCCCAGAAATTTCTTCACAATCTGACTTCCCAAGATCTTTTATATTTTTGTCGAAATCTAACTCTTGACATATTATGGTATATAAGTTGGGAATATCAGATAATTCTTTGCCTACGAGAAGGGGCACCATGACAAGTGTTTCTTCTTTGTAATGACTGCAGTGGAAAATTTAGGATTATTGTATTGGCGAGATTAAACATAAAAAGTTTTAGAAGTTGCTGCAAATCACTGGTCTGAAGCTGGGAAGTGGGAATTACTATAGCAAGGGGCTTTTGTGAGCTTAGAGTCATTGCTCCTGATACAATAAGAGTTTCAGGAAATAAAATTAAGTAACAGGGAATGGAAAAATGCCTTTGGCTAGACCAGGCACTTTATAAGTGTAACACACAAATCACCATTAAAAAAAATGAAAATTAGTTCAATCAGGTAGCATGAAGGAATTAACTTGAGCAGATCTAAATATAAATCACTCCCTAACACAATTTTGCTTAGAGGTTAAGTGCCTTTCCTTGTTTTAGGGCTTGCTTATTTTAGACCTGGAGAAGAAAAGACATTAGAAACATGAATGCATTTCTGTGCCCCACAAACACCATCCCTATCACACTGGGTACTCACAGTTTTGACAGGAGGAGATAAAAAAGAGGGAGGGGGAAGGGAAGAAGAGCAAAGAAAAAATGCTACCCAAGCTGGGGAGATTTGTACACAAATTTCAAGTTACCCAATCTAAGAATCCCTGAAAGGGTGTAACCAAGACAACTACACTAGGATAATGCAGTATATAAAAACAGTCAAAACTCATTCTCATCACAATTTTGAAATCCATATTAATAAAGATTGTATCTGACTTGTTTTTGAGTCATACATTTTCTCCCTTTTTCTTTTCAATGCAACAAATTGTGGAAACAAAAGAACTCTTTTTCCTGCATTTTTACATTGCATTTTTTCGAGTTTTTCTCTCCTCCCTGATTGGTCATATTAAAAATGTTACCAAATAATGCCCCAAAACAAACAAACACAAAACCCCTGTACTTTTATATGCAGTCATATATTTAGGAGAAGCTTCAGTTATGAAAGATTCACATTTATAAAAAGAATCTAATTTAATTAAGAGCTTTTTTTCCTTTTACACTGTACAGGTCTATGCCTTATTGTGTGCTACACTCCCTGACACCGCACCCCCAAAGCAGAAATAGAAGAAACAATGGAGTTATGTCAGTTCTAACTCAATCTAAAAAGAAACACAAATAAAACATTAAACCAACTTTGTTCTTCACTTGCAGAGGGAGTAGGGTTAAGGGCTGTTATCTTTTCTGTTTTATAATTCAAATTTTGACCTTGGTAGTCTCTAATCAGTAAATTTAGTTATTTGATTTATTTCTGTTGGAGGAAGAGATAGAGGTACTTTTAATAGACAGGGAGAAGTTTTTTTTTTTCTCTGCAACCTTTGACCTTAGTCATTTCTCCCTCCCAAGATCAGAAACTAAAAAGAAAGAGATGAACTTTTCTGTGGAAACCAGGATGTCGATTACAGATGTATTCCCAGAATCTTCACCCTTCCTTTTGTTCCATATATCATTTGAATGAGAGCTTGGATGCATTCAATGAGCCTCTGTGAAAGCAGACGCAAAACCACTTACCTAAACCTTTTCTGGCCCTAGGTTCCCTAACTGATAAAACTAATGACCTGGCAAAACATATTGATGCTGACAGACTGACTTCTAGACACCTAAACACCTCACCAAGACAATACTTAACTTCCTGCTTAGCTTTGCTAGTTAAATGTCAAGCTCCCTTGACAGTCTAACTCTTATTACATTATTATCAACCAATAAACCCAAATTCCAGGAGACTTTCAGTGATACCTCTCTAAGGTATTAGCTGAATGCCTAACTTTGCTCAGTTCAGGAGTAACTTAAAGATAAAATCCCAATCTTCTGCGTTTTGTGCTAGGTTTTGTTGACAAGGACCTTGTCTTCATTCTTTTTTTTAAAACTATACTTTGTTTTATTTTTCAATTAACAAAATCTCACCTTTTCATCCTCCCACTCCCTCCTCCAAGGGGGAAAAAAAGGAAAACAAAACAAAATCCATTTCAAACAGGTATAGTCCATAAAAACACATTTCTACTGTGGACATGTCCAACAAATATATATCTCTCTTATGCTGCACCTTGAGTACTTTTTGCCATTTTCTTTTGGTGGGTGTTGGCTTACTACCATGATATGCAGAGTTCTCAGTGTGAACCGCTAGGGTTGGTTTGAGAATCTCTGCTCATTCCAAGAAACCTGTTTAAAGAGCCCTGATTCATGAGATTGAATGGGGTAGATGGACTACTCTCACTAATAGGAACTAGTGTCTAGAGTAGTAGCTACTCAGCAATCTCAGCAACAGGAAAGGTAGATGTTTGAACTCCACTGTAGTAGGTATTTGAAGGCTCCTGTATATGGTCTCCTCCTTGATTTCTTCCTACCTGTGTTACCTTGGGCAAGTCATTAACCCCTATTTACTTCAGTTCCTCATCTGTAAAATGGGGACACAATGGATAGGAAAATGGCCAACTGCATTGGCATCTTGGACAAAGTACACAGGGTCATGTAGAATTGGACATGGCTGAACAGCAACCATGTTGATTTCTACCAGCCATTGAGAGTTATCTTCCAGAAATCTACTTCTATTTTTCCCCAAATATATTAATTTATTTGTTTTCAGTTTTCAACAATCAATTCCATAAGTTCCAAATGTCTTCCCCTTCTCCCCATAAGATGGCATATGGGCTCATCACATACATTCCTATTAAACACATTTTTACATTAGTCATGTTGCATAAGATAATTAAAATGAATGGGAGAAACCAGGAGAAAAACAGAACATAACAAAAGAGAAAATAGTCTGCTTCATTCTGCGTTCTGACTCCATAGTTCTTTCTCTGGATGTGGAGGGCATTTTGCATCATGAGTCCTTTGAAAATGTTTTAGGTCCTTGTTTGGCTGTTAAGGGCTCAGCCTATCAAAAACAGTCCTTTCACACTGTGGCTTTTACTGTACATAAAATTCTCCTGCTTCTGTAAACTTCACTCACCATCAGTTCATGTAAGTCTTTCCAAATTTTCTGAAGTCCAACTATTTGCCATTTATTATAGCAAGTAGTATTCTATTATAGTCATATACCACAATTTTTTTAGCCATTTCCCAATTGATGGGCATCCCCTGGATTTCCAGTTTGTTGACCACCACAAAAAGAGCTGCTATAAATATTTTTGTACATGCAGGTCCTTTCCCCAATTTTAAGATCTCTTTGGCATACAGCCCTAGAAGAGATATTGCTGGGTCAAAGCCTTTTGGTTTTGTTTGGGTTTACAGCCTTTTGGTATAGTTCCAAATTGCTCTCCAGAATGGTTAGATCAACTCACAGCTCCACCACCAATAAATTAGTGTTCCATCTCTCCCACATCTTCTCTGACATTTATCATTTTCCTGTTTTATCATGTTAGCCAATCTGAAAGGTGTGATATGGTACCTCAAAGTTCTTTTGATTTTCATCTCACTAATCAATAGTGATTTAGAGAATTTTTTTATATGACCATAGAAGGCTTTAATTTCTTCCTCTGAAAACTACCTGTTCCTATCCTTTGACCATTTATCAATTGGGGAATGACTTGTATTCTTATAAATTTTTCTCAGTTCTCTATGCATTTTAGAAATGAGGCCTTTATCACAGACACCAGTGACCAAAATTCTCTCCCAGTTTTCGGCTTCCCACTTGATCTTGGTGGCATTAGCTTTATTTGGGCAAAAACTTTTCAATTTAATGTAATCAAAGTTATCCATTTTGCACTTCATAATGTTTTATTTCTCTTGTTTGGTTGTGAATTCCTCCATTCTCCAGAAACCTGACAAATAAATTATTCCTTGCTCCTCTAATTTATTTATAATATCAACCTTTATAGGTAGATTTGTACTCTTTTGGACTTTATTCTGATATGCAGTGTTAGGTGTTGGTCTGTGTCCAGTTTCCACCACACTATTTTCCAGATTTCCCAGCAGTTTTTGTCAAACAGTGAACTTTATCCCAGAATCTGGTGTCCTTGGGTTTATCAAACAGTAGACTGCTATAGTCATTGACTACTGCGTCTTATGTACCTAACCTATTCCACCACTCTACTCTTCTATTTCTTAACCAGCAACAAGTGTTTTTGATGATTGCTACTTTACAATGCAATTTAAGATCTGGTAGAGCTAGGGCACCTTTCCTAGCGTTTCTTTTCATTAATTCCTTTGATATTCTGGACTTTTTGTTCTTCCTGTTGAATTTTGATATTATTTTTTCTCACTCTATAAAAATATTTTGGTAGTTTGATTGGCATAGCACTGAATAAGTACATTAGAATTGTCATTTTTTAAAATTAGCTTGGCCTGTCCATGAGCAACTGATATTTTCCCAATTATTTAGACCTGACTTTATTTGTGCAAAAGTGTTTTGTAATGGTGTTCGTATAGTCCCTGAGCTTGTTTTTACAAGTAGACTCAAATATTTTTTAGTGTCTATTATAAATTTAAATAGGATTTCTCTTTCTCTTGCTGTTGGACTTTTTAAGTAATATATAGAAATGCTGATGATTTATGTGGATTTATTTTGTATCCTGCAACTTTGCTAAAGGTCTTTATTATTTCAAGTAGTTTTTTATTTGATTCTCTAGGGTTCTCTAAGTATATCATCATATCGTCAGCAAAGGGTGATAACTGAGTTTCTTCTTTGCCTATTCTAATTCCTTTGATTTCTTCTTCTCTTATTGCTAAAGCTAACATTCCTAGTACCATACTGAATAACAGTGCTGGTAATGGACATCACATCTATTTCTACTTTTATCCACAATTAAGGATATCACTCTTCACTTTCCATTTGCAGGTCTGCTTGATTTCAACTCCAGAGAACAAGATGCCTCTTTGTCAGGTAACTCACAGTTTCTTCTGTTGCTATGTCCCTTCCTTTTGTGTTGTCTGCCCTCGCTAGATTGTAAGTTCCTTGGGGGCAGGAACTATCTTTCTTATTATTATTTATATTCCCGGCACTTAGCATAGAGCCTGGCACAGAGTAGGTGCTTAATAGATGTTTATCAACTTGCATAGAATCAACAAGTTAATAGAAATTTTAAATATAGAAATATTCATCAAAAGTCAAGAGGGAAGAATTCCACATTCTGAACCAAGGCTTGCCTTTTTCCCATATGTCCTGTATTACTTTTCCCTTGCCTCTGCTTTCCATTTCTTGCTCTAAGAACAGTAATAAAATCAATACTACCATTACTTTTGTAAGGATCATGACAATGACCTTCCCTGTGGCTTCACTCATCATTGTGATGCTCCTCTAATTCCCTTCTCTGCCCATCACTCTTTAATTCATATTGTCTCCCCCATTACACTGTAAGCTCTATAAAAAATTAAGACTGTCTTGATTTTGCCTTTACAGAGTGTACATTCTAGTACAGAGAATGTACTTAATAAATACTTGTTGATTGATGAACATTTCACAAGTCGAAGATAACAGATGTACAGATCAATTGTTGCGCTGATATCCAAAATATATTTTTTAAATTTAATTAGTTTATTTGTTTTCAGTTTTCAATAATCACTTCCGTAAGTCTTAATTTTTCTCCCCTCTCTATCCTGTCCTTCCCCAAGACGGCATACAATCTTATATGGGCTCTACACATACATTTCTATTAAACACACTTTCACATTAGTCATGTTGCATAGAAGAATTAAAACCAATGGGACAAACCATGAGAAAACAAAACAGAACACAAGAGAAATGAGTCTGCTTCATTCTGCATTCTGATTCCACAGTTCTTTCTCTGAATGTGTATGTCATTTTCCCTCAAGAGACCTTTGGGAATGTTTTAGGTTCTTGCATTGCTGAGAAGTGTTGTCTATCAAAATCAGTTCTCACACACTGTGGCTGTTACTGTGTATAATGTTCTCCTGGTTCTGCTCATTTCACTTAATATCAGTTCATATAAGTCTTTCCAGGTTTTTCTGAAGTCCAACTATTCATCATTTCTTATAGTACAATAGTATTCCATTACATTCATATACCACAACTAGTTCAGCCATTCCTCAATTGATGGGCATTTCTCTGATTTCCAGTTCTTTGCTAGATATCCAAAATATATTAAAAGACTCTAAAGATCACCACCCAATCAGTGGGGTAGAATTGTGGCAGAGGACTGATAGAAAAATGTGAGTAACTATGGCATAGGATGAAAAGACTAGGATGGAACAACAGGACATCACTGAGATCATGTATCTATCAAAATACTAACCAACAATAACATTAACAGATTGGATATGTGTAGAAAGGTGATGGCATCAGTAGAGACAGTTTTTTTCTGATGATATGTAGCAAGTGAAACTAAAAAGAGAGGGAGGGAGAGAAAAAAGCCTTCAAGGACATGGTCAAACATGGATGAAATATCCACAAACTCTTGAGAAAGGACAACAGACAAGAGACCAGCCTGACACAAAGCTCTTTGATAGTGCTTTCTCTCCAGTAGACAATGGGTTAAATTCAAGTCCAGAGGCCAATGGCATAAACATCCATTCTAACCATAAAAAAACCCAAAACTCTGTCTGCAAAACCCAGTTTAGGAAGTCCTGTTCCTGTGTCAGTCTTCTTGAGCACACAGATAGCAATCACTTCCAAATCAGGAATGTAACCTTCATGTAAATAAATTTTTTTAAAGCAATATAACAATGCATGACAAGATGTGCAGTGAGACACTTAGTCATATATCCATTTTCTTTGTTCTCACTGACTGAAGCCCCAGAACAAAGTATGGAGTAGGTGAGAAATGTAAGTTTTTAAACTATGGATATGAAATATTTAAAGGGCTCAAATACTCAAGCTTAACTATTAAAATGAGACTACTTGTCCTGAAGCCTACAGTATGTTATTACAAGAAGGAATATATTAATAAATCATTGGTTATTTAAATTACATTTAAATTGGTTATTTAAATTACACAGTGCACTGCTCCTTTAACCAATGAAAAGAGAAAGAACCAAATTGTGGAGTTCTTTCTGAATCCATGGAAGGGTACGTACTTGACTACTAGCTTACACAGAAACATAAAAAGAAGTAGTGGGTTTTTTTCATTTGTTTATTTAAGAAATAGGAGTGAGAACTGATCTATAATCTCATTGATGTGGGGAACTCCCGGGAAGGAAACTCCTTCAAACAATGCCGATCAGTCTCTTTACTTAAATTCAAAGTCCCAGAAAAGTTGTCTGGGGACACTTAAAGGTTAAGTGACTTGTCCTGGGTCACACAGTTGATATGTGTGGTAGGAGGAACTAGAATTAGGTTGTCAGGACTCCAAGGCTAGCTCTGTGAATGAGGTCATAGCATAACTCCTGAAGCACCCAAGCAACTTCATATGGGGGATCTATCTGCTTATTAGTCTTTCCTTAATTAAGGCAGCTGCTTTCTATAATTATGGGGATGGGATTGTTGGTTTGGCTTCCAGTATTAGACTCAGGCATATTTTTTTCATTAAGAGAAACAATACTCGAGGCATTTATTAAATTTATTCTTATTAGTTTACATCAGTTATTTCTTTCCAATTGCTGCCATGCATGGAAGGATAACGTCCAATGCTCTGGTGACCTTTAGAAATTCTTCTGATTAAATGCTGCTTGACTTCATTATGGCATTTCTTTCTTCGTACTACACAATTTGATGTGTACAGCTTAATAATGCAACTAGACATGAATGTTAATAACTTTACAATTCACTTCCTTCCTACTTTTTTTAAATGGAGCTGAAATTTAGCACCAGTTTCATTGGCTGGAGGCTTCCATGAATCATATGAATTAGAGGGTAACAAAGGAACATATTAGCGTTTTTTAGCCTGGATGCTTGAGTTTTGTAGTCACCATTTTAATATGTACTACAACTTTTCCACCCTCAAGTTAAAAAGCCTTTCAATTTTTCAGCCGACATCATAATTGAATTGGTTCTCTTTCTGCCCAAGGATAATGATTTTGTACCGATGGAATCTTTATTAGATTCTGAGGATTAGACGGATGTTGCCAGTTTTCAATAGTCAAACAACTCCACCCCAAGAACAGCGAATTAAAATGAAATCACTGCAATTCAATTCATCTTTTTTCTTCCTGTTTCCCTTCTCCTTGCTCTTTCCTTTTCCAGGGTGGTGATAATTTTGCTTTCCCTAAGTTAGGTGCCATACTACATAGAGTGCTGCGAATGGAGTCAGGAAGAGCTGAGTTCAAATTCTTTCTCAAAAATTTACTAGTTGTGTGACTCTGGGCAAATTATTTAACCTCTCAGCCTCAATTTCTGCATTTACAAAATATTGACAATAATGGTACCTACTTTGAGGTGTGTCGTGAGAATGAAATCAGTCAATATATGCTAAGAACTGTACAAGGTTGAGCTCTCTGATGTTTGCTGTTGTATCTATGAGCTTTTTGTATTTATTTGAGAATTCATTCTGGAAAGCAAGACCTCATATGCAGAGGAATGCATAACTCATCATTTTATTGAACCAAACTGCCTCCTAAAACTCAGGCTATTATTCATATGTGGCCTCCTGTGATATATTGAAAGATGTGTAGACTTTTAAGTTAGTATTTTAGACTATAATTTTAAATGTGATAAAAAGATACAGATTTCTTTCACCAAATTTCTTTGGCCTAGAAAAGTAAGAGTTAAATGCTATAGTGAAAAGAGTCTTCAGCTGAGAGTACGAGGACCAGGTTTCACATTCAGGTTCTCCCACTTACTACATGAGAGCAACATCATGAAGTGCCTGAATGTTCATATCTACAAAATAAGGTCATAACAGCAAACATTTAAAGAATGTTTATTACTATTATCCTCATTTTATAGATGAGGAAGGAAAGTGAGACAAATGGTGGTCAAGATATTTACTCAGGGTCACACAACTAGTGAGTGTACAAGCACATAATTTCATGAATCCAGGTCCAGCCATCTACTGTACCACTTAGCTGCCTCTATATGGTGGATTACTTTCCAGTTCTATGGTTCTGATCTCTGGAAATGGGAGAGGAGTTATGTTGTATCAATTCTGATACATCTAAGGTACTGGACTTTTACAGTGTGAAAGTGGCTTGGAGAGTATCTTTAAACACTAGAGTTCAGAACTATTAACATAATGAGATCATAAATTTTATGAGGAACATAGATTTATCAATAAAAGGCATTTTTGAAGTAAGTCTTTCTTCCATTTTATTAATGAAGAAACTGAGTTGTGTCTAAACACGAATGCAATAAGGAGAAGTTGGGATGTGAATTCAGGTCCTCTAATGCCTAGTATTTTTCCAAATGCCAAGTCCCTTTTCCTTTACCCACCACTATTTCCCAATTGTAGGGAATAGCATGACTAGGAGATGATTGGACCTGGAATCAGGAAGCCCTGGGTACAAGTTTAACCTTACAGACATACTACTTCTGTGAACCTGAGCTCAAAACAACCACTGTTGTGACAATAGGACAATACATAATAAGGATGTTTCACAAATGTCAACTTGCTCCAATTGATAAATAGTCAAAGGATATGCCAGGCAGTTTTCAGATGAAGAAATTAGAGCTATCTTTAGGCATATGAAAAAATGCTTTAAAATACTATTGGTTAGAAAAATGCAGATTAATACAACTGTGAGATACCACTTTATTCATACCTATCAGATTTACTAATATGACAGAAAATGAAAATGACAAATGTTGGACATGTGGGAAAATTGGTTACACTAATGCTTTGTTGGTGGAGTTGCGAACTGATCCAACCATTCTGGAAAATTTGCAACTATGCCCAAAAGGCTATAAAAGTATAATGTTTTTGATCCCTTTTGATATTCATAAAAATGGAAAGGGAACCGCAGATACAAAAATATTTATAGTAGCACTTTTTGTGGTGAAGAAGAATTGGAGATTGAGGGGATGTCCATCAACTGGGGAATGTATAAACAAGTTGTGGGATATAGATGTAGTGGAATACTATTGTGCTATAAGAAATGATGACCAGGTGGATTTCAGAAAAACAAAACAAAACAAAACCTTGGAAGATTTACATGAGTCAATGCTGAGTGCAGTGAGCAAAACCAAGAGAACACTATGCATAGTAACAGCAACATTGCGTGATGATCAGTCATGATAGACTAAGCTCTTCTCAGCAATACAATGATTTAAGACAATTCCAAAAGACCCACGATGGAAAATGCTATCCACATTTAGACCAAGAACTATGGGAGTCTGAATACAGATCGAAGGATACTATTTTCACTTTCTTTCTTTCTTGTTGTTATTTCCCTTTTAGAAATCCCAGGCAAAGAAATTTCCTCTCCTCACATAACCTGTGGCCTTAGAAAGCTCTCTCAATTCCTGGGAATTTAAATGCCTCCTATGGTAGTGATTCTCCAACTCTTTGACATCAGGAATTCTTTGTACGTATAATTGACGGAAGATGCCAAAGAACTCTTGTATATGTGGGGTGTATCTATCTATTAATACTTGCAATATTGAAAACTAAAAAGTCTTAGTATTATTATGAAAAATTTGACCATGTGGCGCCTATAAAGGGTCTCAGGAATTCCTAGCAGTCCTCAGACTACAAGTGAAAATCATATTAAAAGCAGTTAGGTGGCTGGTACAATAGAAAAAGCTTTGGGCCTAGAGTCAAAAAGAGTTCAGTTCAAATCTGGACTCAGACACTTGTTAGTTGTTTGACTCTGTACAAGTCACTTATCTCTGCTTTGGTTTCCTCAACTATAAAAACAAAGGTCTCACATGTTTGTTGTGAGGACCACATGAGATAATATCTATAAAGTGCTTCTTAATACAGTGCCTGACACATAGTAGGCACTTCCACTTTCCCTCACACTGGCTTTGGGTGATGCCCAATATGTATCAAATAAGCAATGTGGACCTACATCTTCCTGGCTGACTCTCTATCCACTCTGCCATGACTACTGCTCATGGTTTTAATTGTTCATTGCAAATAAATCATAACGATATAGAATGGCCACGCAATCAGTTTTAGGGAGGTAGATCTTGATTCATTAGAAGGAATCATTAGAAAATATAATTTCAGTTGTTTTCAGTCTTTTCTTAGCCATATCTGACTTTTTGTGACATTGGGGTTTCTTGGCAAAAATATTGGAGTGGTTTGCCATTTTCTTCTCAAGATCTTGACTCTTTATAAGGAAACAATCAGAAAATATAACAGCCTTAAATGCTTACTGTAACCTAAATCTTTCTCAACTCCTTTTGCTCATGGGTTACTTAGAAATTACTTCTTTATTTGAGTTCTCGCTAAGAAATTTATGAATGTTTGCGGCTAGTCAGTCAGTAGTACTCAGGTATTCGATGTGCTGTTGTTTTATGGGTTTTAAAATCCTCCTTCATGCTTCGTTAAAGTGGATGGACATACCTTCAGAGGTCATAAAGCACAACAGCTTTCTCAAGTTGTGTTTGACAAATTGTTCAATCGACTGCATTCACCAAGTTCAACAGCCCATCAGAGAAGAACAAATTGAAATCTCCCCTTACCCCACTACTTGTAGATAGAATAATCAATACAGAAATACAAATAACTGCACTGAATTAAAATATCATCTGCTAGACTTGGCCATTTTATTCTTTAATATGCCCTGGATGCCACATCAACATTCTCATTACAAATCAATCAACCCTCTCCTCATCTTTAGAGGTCAAGATAGAAAGTAAGAAATGTGGAGAAACACAAGATATGCTGAATTATATTGGGGGGGAGGCTTTTATTTGTTCTGGAAATGACACTTATTTTTTGGGTAGCTTTCCTCACAACACCCCATGTGAGATTTGTGGATATTATTATTTATTTATTTTTAATATATTTAAATGTATATTAAATATATAATAAATATATTTAATTTTTTAAATTAAATTTTGTTTACTTTGTTACATTTTAAGTTTCAAACTGCCTCCCTCCCCATATTTAAATTTTTAAAAATAAGAGAGTGGAAACTAGAGGTGACTTCAACTGATACAGACACAACCAGTTAAGACATTCCTTACAATATAAATTGGCACCTGCTTTGCAACTTAGAGTCAGAGAGTTGTCTGGAGCACCAACTGAGTAATTAAGTGACTTCAACAGGGATACCAATAGGAACACTCACGCTAAGTATGAGTCAGAGGTGATATTTAAACTCACGTTTTCCTGATTCCAGGGTTGATTCCCTATCCAGTGTGTTATATAACCTCTCTTCTTTCTCATGTCACAAAAAAAGAAATAAAAATGAATTTCTCATGTTTAAATTTTTGTTAGAACTTAGGGTCAAATTTATTAAAATATAATTTAATTGGGATACAGGTAAAGATATATCTGGGTTAAAAACATACTTAATGAGCATAAGATGGGCAGAAGGAGATAAGGCGAAAGAAAAATATTTTAGAATGAATTGGAGAATTTAATGGACTGGAAGTTCAATATTAGTACAACAGTGTTATATAACAGCAAAAAAATAAATAAATGAAGTCAATATGATCTTTTCCTCCATAGAGAGGCAAGGTACCCAGTATGAGAAAGATGATAATCTCATTAGTCTATACTGGTCAAGCTGCATCTCAAGTATTGTTCTCAGTTCTGGACCTGACATTTAAGGACGGACATTATTGATTAGCTGGAGAGTATCGGAATGAGGGCCTTGACAAATGCTATATGAGAATTAGTGGAGAAAACTACTGATGCTTAGCCAGGAGAAGAGAAGATTTACGAAGGGTATGATCATGGTCACTGTCAACAAGTATTTGAAGCTTTGTCATGTGGAAGGAAGTTTCAATTTGTTCCACTTGGACTCAAGCTATTAGGCCTAAGAGGAATGGGCCAGCATCTCAGATAGTGACTTAGTATAAAGAATAGACAGAAGGGAATGTAATGCATTGGAAGTAGTGTAGTCCCTTTCACTGAATGTGCCTTCCTTCTGTTGATAAATTAATGGTAATAATAATGAATAATAATAATAATAGCTATATTATGTAATATATTGGCAAGTACATAAATGCCATACCTATTATGTGCCTGACATTGTGCTAAGCACTTTAAAAACATCTCATTTGATCTGCCATAGGAGGTAGAAGTTATTATTATCCCCATTTTAAAGTTGGAAAAACTGACAAAGAGTGTTCATGTGATTTGACCAGGGTCACACAGCTGGTAAGCGTCTATGGCTAGATTGGAAGGCAAGGTTTCCAGAACTCTATTCACTATACCACCTTATTTGTATACATCTAATTTTTGCAGATTTTTGGGGGGTCCTTGAGGTCATGGACTGACTTTTGCCCTTCTCTGTATCTGTAGTGTTTAGTACAATACCTGATACATAGGAGGTGTTTAATAAATGTGTATTAACTAGGGATTTTCAAGCAAAGTCTGCATCTCATTCATAGGAGGAGATATGGTAGAGAACATTAGAAGACTTCTAATATCCCCTTAAACTCAGAAATTCTGTGATTCTTTGAAGCTGAACTGCAAAAGAAGAAACTAATTAATTCAGTCCCACAGCTAATATCAGAGCCCACGTTATAATAAAAAGACTGCTCAACCTAGAGGCAAAGGACCAAGGTTCAAATCCAGATTCTGCTACTTGTCACCTAGAAGATTTTGGGCAAGTCACTTATCCCCTATGAACATTGGTTTCTTAAAATGAGTGGTTTTGTCAAGATAGGTTCTAAAGCATCTTGGCTCTGACTCTACAAACCAAGGCAGTAAGGTTGCAGAGTGGAAAGAGGGCTGGATTTAGGAAAACCTGAGTTTTAAATCTGCCTCAGATATTTATTAGCACTGTGACTCTGGGCAATTCTTTTAATCTCTCTCAGTCTCAGTGATGTACTCTGCAAAATGGACTTACTTCATAGGATTGTTGTGAGGATGTAAAGTCTTTTGCAAATCTTCAAGCACTACATACCTTTAGTTGTTATTTGCTGTGGCTATAAATTTGTGTATTTTTCCTTGACCCCATGAGGATATCATATAATCTATCTAGTTTAAGCTATTTTCAATCCTTATTAAAAGTCATAGGATATCTGACTTTAGACAACCCCACCATTATACCAGTGGCCATCAGATTATTCACTTGTATTGTACCATTGAACATCCATCAACAATGTATTACCTACCAAAGAAACAAACATGACTATTTGTTTTCCACCACATCAAAGAAAATGGCTATTTCATTTATACTGCTCTGCCTGAGTGACATTTCAGTGTGGTGTCAGGCATTTATATATCGACCTGAGCTTCCTGGAATGATGAGCCTCAAAGCCAAATATTAGCTCTCTTGTTCCCTAGTCTGTTTCTTAACAAGTTGGCAAACCCTGGGATCCATTCCAAATGATTTCATGGAATGGACCGTTATGCCTCATCAACTAAATTGTTTTATTATCTTAAGTGCTATTCATACTAAGAGGACTAAACCCCAATTCGTGAAGCTTTTCAAACTTCTGATTCCAAAAGAATGTCCAAGGTTCTGATTCAAATTTCTATGGGTCTTTTTTTAAAAAAAACTACTTTTAACTAGAAATGTGTCGATATTTCTAGCATACATATTATTTTTACTGATATGACTGCATCTGTAATATGATAATTTAATAGTTATATTTATAAATTGTTTTCTAATAATTTAATATTTATTAGCTCTTCCTCATGGCAGTATTCCAATGTAAAGCAGTTTAATGCTTATTTTGTAATTAGAAAAAGACCCTAAGAATTTCTTTCTAAATTTCATCAGTTAGAAACTGGTCAGACATCCTTCATGTCCTGGAGTCTAGTCAAATTTATTGTCATGAATATCTTTGTCCCTTAGCATAATAATAAGTATGAATATACAATGCTTTAATGTTCAGAAAGTGCTTTACATATGTTCTCATTGAGTTTCCACAACAGTATTAAAATGTAAGTGTTATCATTATCCCCACTTTAAAGATGAGAAAACTGAGACTTGTGGAGGCCAAGGGTCTTTCCCATCATCTCTTAGCTAATGAGACTCTGAGGCCACATTTAAATTCAGATCTTCTCACCTTGAAGTCCAAAACTCAATCCATTGCACTATCTTTAAAAAAGCAATCTGATTAGTTAACAGCTTTATCCATTTAATGGCCTAAGAAAACATTTTAAAAACACATGGATAAGCCTCCTAGTCCTCTAGGGAAACATTGCATTCAATAACTATTCATTTTCTTGGGAAAGAGAGGTAACAGGAATTGGGAAGGAGGAGAGAATGAAGATCACCATCTATCTGCAACCTGAATGGATTTCAGCCGAGTATGAGCCCGTAAATGTGACTTCAGGGTAGCAGCATCCTCCATACAGCAGTAGTGACTTTCATATCTTCACTGCTTCTACTTCTTCTGTTCCTGTTTCTTTTCCCCTTTTTGTTCTAGTTCCAAAGGATCAGTTTATCAGTCAAAATCAGTCATTTCCACCAGTCTACAGGTGTCAAAACAAGCCCTCTGGGAGTTGAGAGCATCAAAGAAGAGGAGTAGAAAACCTGGAGATTCCTGCCCAAACCAGTAGAGATCCAGCTCTAGCATTCTGAACTTCTTGGCAATCCCTGCTGTAAGTATAGCCAAGAAAAAGTTACACATGTATGACTCACTAGTCAATTTTGCACATGGTAAGTGTGTAAATAACATCTAGTGGATGTTTAATGGACAGTCTAGTGGAGCCTTTAGAACCCTTCTCAGAACAATGTTTCCAAGTGCATATAAAATATATGGGATTACGATGGAATCCAATTATGTTGAAATGGTTGTTAAAGTATTTTTAGATGAGTGCAGAGAAAATCTACTCTAATCGAATGTTGAGTGATCCTAAAGGCAGAATTCTGACTAGTAAAGATTTCCTGAAATAGCTCATTTCACAGATGGCCAACAATTATCACAACCACTGTCATTGAAATTTAGGAGAAAGAGAGGATATAATAATTTTGAATGAGCTCTTGATTATGTTTTAGAAATGGAAATATGAAAGAGTGAGGATAGAGTAATGAGCTTGGAACCATGAAAGCTTGGATTCAAATCCTACCTCCAACACTTACTAGCCATAAGTGATCACTGAGATCTCTGAACCACTGTTTCACAATGGAAAGACCACTAGATTTGGAATCAAAAGGCCCCAGTTCTAATTATGGCTTTGCACTTACTGTGAATTTGGGCAAATTGCTTAATATTTTTGGGCCCAAGTTTCTTTATCCCAACAATGAAGGTGTTGGACATAATCACCTCCCAGACTCCTCCGCATTCTAGATAAATAATGTTGTGAGCCTCAGATGTCTCCTTAAGATTGTCTTTTAAGTCATAGAAAGGTTTAGCTACATCTATGAAGTGAGTTCCCATCCTCAGCACTCCCTAACTTTGGCAGTGAGCAGATTGACTACAGTGCTTTTAGTGAAAAATACATTCTCAAGAAAGATGGGTTCAAAACTGAGACAAATCTTTATGATATGAAATGGAATGAGTTCTCTTTGCATTTTATGATTCATGGGTTCTTCCATTTTTATCTGTTATATCCTTATTGATCTTTTAAAATCCAACCCATGTCCCTTCCTCCTGAAGCCCCCATCAGCAAACACCTTTTCCTCTTCAATCTCCAATATTATTTTGTTTTATAATTCTTTAATGAATTCATCATGTAGCAATATATATATATTTATATTCCAGTGATATATTTATTTATTTTCCTCCTATCAGCTGTAAGTTCTATAAAAAAGGGTCATGTCAGCTAAAATCTATGTTTTCCATCACAATTTCATGGTGCTTCTTTAAAATAGGTACTTAATAATTGTTGTGAATAAAAGGATGAAAAGATCAATCCAGCAACAAACGCTTATAAAGTACCTACTATGTGTCAGTCATTGGGAATAGGAACATAAAAAATGAAGAAGTTCCTCTCCTAAAGGACAGATGATTAGATAAATGATTACATGGACAGATGATTAGATAGATGGTAAGACAGAGAGATTGATAATTAGACAGATAGATGATAAATGGATAAATAAAATAAAGAATTCCTATGGAAGATATAAGCAATGGTCATAAAGGCTGAGATGTGAGTAGATTGAGATTTGCAACATGGGATGAGATCAGAGACCTTCTGATATATTGGGGAAAATGTCATTTTATTAGATTTATCCTATTGTTATAGCTGGCTGAGGTATTTGGGGATCTTGATTCTCTCATCCATCCTGTTAGCGATCACTCATACCTTCATTTCCTTCACAAATTTGATAAGCTATCATTTATATCTTCAGTTAAGTGTACTTTGGCATTTTGATGTATCTGTGATCTCACTGCTGAGTGTTTTTGTTTCGCTAGGACAGATTACATCCTGAGCTATTCTTGTCCATGTCTTTCCTTCAGTTCTTCACTAAGGATCTTTCCATCAAGTGAGCACACTTGAGGCCTCTCCTCCAGTTCTTTTCATATTTCATTAATACCAGAGCAGCATTCAGGCTGTCCATCTGTTTTCCCTTACTCTTGCTTCCTGACCAATCCATTTCCTTTCCCAATCATCCATATCCATGATGATGTCTATTACAACACTTTTAAAATGCAAATCATTATTGGCAATAAACTGTAGCCAGCTCATAAAAAAATAAAATAAAAATAAAGAGAGAAAATAAAATAAAGAGATGAATAGATTATGTATGTATATATCCATATACATACATATATATGTGTGTACATATATATATATATATATATATATATACATATATATATATATATATATATATATATATACGAGAGAGAGAGAGAGAGAGAGAGAGAGAGAGAGAGAGAGAGAGAGACTGTTAAATTCAGGGAAGAGTAATATAAGTATGCAAGTCAGTGTCTGTCTTCAAGGAGATTACATTCTATTGGAAGAGAGGCTTGAATATCATCATGCTTATAGTATTTTATTAAATTGTGTATTGAATTAAAAATGCCACAGTGCACACTGGATTGAATTGATAATCAGAAACAATTTGGTTCCAAATCTACTGAATTACTCTGTGGAAAATGGGCTTAATAATCTCTACAGTAATCACCTCATTTGTTTGTTGTGTGTCTCAAATGAGATAGTGGACATAAAGCACATTGTAAACTTTAATGCATTGTACTAGTGTCAGCTATTATTTCTCAGTATGTCAGTTCATCTTAAAAGATTAATTTTGTCTTAAGAATGAAAGGTTTCATTAATAATTTCACAAATGGCTGATAGGATAAACCAATTCCTGCCTTGCCCAGATGATCTATGTTGTGGAAGCATACCTGGCTCTATAACTTTCAGTAGAATGTAAACTCCCTGAAGAAATGTGTCATTTTCACTTTTGTCTTTATACCTAAGGTGCCTAATAGCACACCTGGTCTATGCTCTGGCCCATACTCTAAAAGTTATTTGATATATTCTTATTAAATTATATTTCCTCCCCCAATAATATCACTAAATTTTGACTCATATTGTTAGATTTCCAATTGAAAGTTCTAGTTTTATACACCAAGAGAGTTGATTATAGCTTATGTGATGGGGAGGGAGAGGGTGCCAAGAGTTTGTATGATTCAAAATATGGCCCTACGGATGCCTGTAAGCCATTAAAGTATAATAGTTTTGGTTTAAAAAATCCTTCTAGACAATTTTTGAAGTGTAAATACTACAAGAAGTGGCAACAAATTGATCCTCCACTTCTTTACACAATAATTTTATCAGGTATCTTCCCTCCAGAATTGGGATTTAAGGCAGTTTTCTTTACCTTGATTGTGTCATGGACATTTTTATCAGCTTTGTGAAGCTCAATATCCCTTCTCAGAAGAATGTTTTTAAGTGCATAAAATTAAGTACATAGAATTAAAAATGAAACCAATCATACTTATATCTGTGTGTGTGTGTACTGTTTAGAGACCCCAGTTTAAGAACTATTGATGAAGAGATTATTTTTCCCCCTTCCTCTTGTTTTTATACCTAAGTAAAGTAAGTGTATTGTACTGGAAAGCTTCCGGGATTAGTAGTCTTGAGCCTTATGGTCTGGCTCCAACTCTGCCAAAAACTAGATCCGTGACTTGAGGCAATTCACTTAAATTCTCTGGGATGTGGTTTCCTCATATTTAAAAGAAGGAGGAAATGAACTTGGAAATATCTAAGGTCCCATCCATCTATAAAATTCTATTAACTAGCCAGTACCCATCAACTCTTTGTATAATCGACTTTTCTTTCATAAATAGTTTAAAGCATGCATTTTCCTATTAGACTGTCTAATGTTTTCATATTTCCTTATTGTCCTTATATTCACTCAAACGTACAGCTGCTGTTCTGTTGTTGGTATTTGTACATTTTAAAGTTTAATTTTTCTCTGTTAAAAGTCCAAAGCATGAAAGTGTCAATTCACTGTTTTCTTGGATGGGTAGAGACTATATGGACTAGTGAGTGTTAGAACTTTTATTTTAGACTTCCATCTATAGCATATCCTTTGCATACTTGAGTTGCTTGGCATTTTTTTAAATACAGACACACATGATTTTCCAAAGGAAGGAAAAAGAGTCGTTTCTATCAGCTAAGCAGCTCCCTTCCTCTAATAGTGGCAGTTATACAAATAAAACTAATTACCTTCCACCTTGGAAGTCTCTGTCTATTTCTCTAAGGACATTGCTGTAGGTGGACCAGCAAAGGATAACATTCAGAAGTCTACTTTTTCATTCTGAAGTGCATAGTAAGGCTGAATTGCCTGTTGGTTTTAAATGTTTTATGCATGTATTTTAGGGAAGCCACATTCATTATCTCCTTGCTTCCTTATAGTTATGGCTGCCAAAATATGGTAGGGATTTCTTTTTCTTTTCATTTTTTGGTGAGCTGTATTATTCAATGTATCAGCAGTTAATGAACAGGAAATAATGATGAGCATGCATAGTAAAATATATTAGCACACTCATTAGATGATAGCAGAAATGCTTTTGGATGTCATTTAAACACCTGCTTGGTAATTTTCAGGCCTAAGTGTTACCTCATTTAACAATACGTGCTTAATTAGAAGACAGAATTAAGATTAAACAATAAACTCTGTATAGCACATCAGGTTCTAGGTTTTTAACTTTCCACCCATCAATAAGATTTAGGCAATTAATACATCTGTTTACAAGATGTATACAGATAAGTAGATGAATAGATGAATTAAAAATGATGGTGATAGATATACAGATAAATAGAAAGAGAAGGTAAATAGATGAACATAGGTGATGAGGATGAAGATGAATAGATGCGGATGATGATGATGATGATGGTGATGATGATGATGATGATGATGATGATGATGATGATGATGATGATGATGGAGAGATAATGAGGAAAATAGATGATGGTGATGATGAAAACAGATGATGATAGATAGCGATAGGTGGGTAGATAAATGATAATGATCACATAATAAGCAGATAAAGATGAAAGATAAATACATGATAGGCAAATGAGGGTGATAGATGATGATGACAATAGAAAGATAGACATGTAAAGAGAGCATTTAGAAAATACTCGCTGTGTGCTTGGTTCTGGAAGTATAAATTCTAATGAATAAGGAAGTTCTTGCCTTCAATTGAGCTTGTATTCTGGGAGGAAAAATGAGATCTAAAAAAAAGGCTACAAAAGGAGGAATGGGAAGGCATGAAGAAGAGAATATAAATAACTGTGGATGCCTGAAGTAGAACAAACTCAGGCAAAAGCTTACCTGGTTTGGGAAGGTAAGGTGAGTGTCCAAGGAGTGGGATCCAAGGTTAGGGTGGAAGGGAGATAAGGATAATCACTGTAAAGTAGGAAATATAGTGGCCCAGAAGTGGTAGCAATAGTTTAGGCTTATCTAACACTATCATTCCCCTTCCCCTCCTCAGTTTGGGTTTTAAAGTTCATGGAATGACAAAGGAGTTGGGTTAGAGTGGATGAAATGTAAGGAAAGAAGGGGAATGAAATGAGGAAGACAAGGTTGGATTCTGTCAGGTGGAGGTAATATTGTGATGTGGAAACCACAATAGCTCTAGGGCCAAAAGTCATGATTTCAAATCACATTCTTATTATCTTTGAGACTTGGGACAAGTGACTTAACCTCCATAGGCCTCAGTTTCCTTAACTGTAAAATTAGGTAGTTTGACTATATGGCCTCTAGTGTCCCTCCCATCATAGAGCTATGATCCTTCTTGACAAAAGGGGTGAATGTTTTCAGCTAACTCTACCTGCTGAGTTAAAACAAAGTCCCTGAGGTTGTCAACCTGACTTTTCTTGTGTCAGTTCTGTATTCACATACACACACACACACATACACACACTATAGTACACAAAAAATTTACAAAGAAGCCAATTATGAAATTTCCACTAGTTGAGATTGTGCTCATTCTAGGTTTGGAAGATAGTTCTTGGTATTACCAGTCTCTTGCACAGAGAAAGTAGGTAACTATCTATGAGGAGGCTGACCTGGCTAGCTGGACAAGCCCCTGATGTTGAGTCATTGAACTAGGACTCAGATACTGTCTTGGTTCAATCTTGGGCAAGTCACTTAACCTCTTAACCTCTCTGACCCTCCCATTTGCACATCTTTGAAATGAGAGAACAGTGACCTCTAAGGCCACTTGTAGTACTAAATCCTATGATCTGATAGAGCATTATCTCTAGAGTACCATGTCAACTTCTCTACTTCTAAAAGTATCTACAACTGATGTTTCAACCTCTTTGTGTAGGATTTTGATTTCATTGCTATATTAAAAAAATCCAAATAAGAGGACTCTCCCTATCAATGCATACAAGGAAAAAAGAATAAACAATTATATTGCATTTAATATATACCAGACACTGAGCTAAATGCTTTGCAAATATTATTTCATTTCATACATTAGTCTATTGAAGTAGGTTCTGTTATTATCCCCATTTTACAGTGGATCTATTTTGTCAGGTCATTAGAGGCTAAGTGTCTTGCCCAGGATAACACCCAAGAGTCTGAGGCTGGAACTGAAAACAGCTCTTTCTGACTCAAGGCTAAGATTTCTGTCTACTGTGCCAGCTAGTTGCCTCATCAACCTTAGAGAGCTGCCTAGAATATAGTGGTTACATATTTTGCCTAAGGGTAGTAAAATCAGAATGTGTCAGAAGTAAGATTTAAAGCCAGGCCTTCCCATCTTTGAGTTCTCTACTCACCAAACCATACTGCATCCTCAGTAAGTAATAAATTATTCTATTACACATGTAGAGGTAAGACTTCAAAGGCAAATGTCCCTGAGAGAGGGAATCCATTATAGATTTTCACTGAGAGATGAATGGCTGGTTCAGATGTTGGACCTCTCTTCCTAGAACCATAGGATCTTGGAGATAAAGAGAGCCTCTGAAACCAAATCATTATCTAGGCAGGAGATCTGATTCCCAAATGACTAACAGGTAATGATGTCATTCTTTTTGAAGACGTACTGTAAAGGAGGACTCACTGTCTCATTTATCTAGACACTCTACTCTTATGTATCTCTAAATTTCAGGAAGTATGAATTTATATTGAGCTAAAATTTGTCTTTCTTTCTGAAATGTCTACCCATAGCTCCTTAAATGTCTTCACAGAAATTTTAATCATATGCCATCTTGTTAGATGAGTGGAGAATGAAATGAAGTGGGGAGGGATTCATGGCAGAGAGACTAATGTGCAGACTATTGCAATTTTCTATGTGTGAGGTGATGAAGTCCTGCACCAGAGTAGTGAGAGTGATGGAGAAGAGAAGGATATAAAAGATGGAAAAAAGTAAAGTCAATAGGTCTTGGCAATATTGTACATAAGGGATGAGAAAAAAGAGTTGAAAATAACACTTAGTTTGACTTGGAAAGATCCTGGTATTTTTATACCTCAATTCAGAGGCACTCTATAAGCCATTTAACAGAAAAAGTGGTGGCTTGCCTCAATTCAAACCAAACACTAAAATAAATGCAGCGATTTTTGGATTTTTCAATGTATTTGGAAACTCACCCCTATTTTACTCATATAATTTGTCAACAATACTTTTGTGTGTTTGTGTATGTGATTTATGTGTGTGAAAGACACAACAATTCTGTTTACAATAAGGTAATAACTTCTCCAGTTAAAAAAAAAAAGTCAAATTTCCAAGTCGCTTTTATTCTAGTGAATCCTTCTCACAGTTTTCCTCTATCACTAAAACACAAAGGAAGTCATATAGCTGTACTTAAAAGTGTTAAGATTTGAAAAAAATGTTTCTTATCTTCAAACAATGTAACTCATAAAGAATCTTGCTGCTTATGTTCGGATCAACAAAAAGTATTTTATTTTTTCAACCATTTGCATGAAATTGGCTGTCTTTTGGAACAATCCTTCATGGAATTAAACTCCTAAATTGATATCACTAGCCCTCTGAAAATTATAATTTGGTGGCATAGATCAAACATATGTGTAATACTTAGAAAATCATGTATATCACAGATGGAAATATATCCAAGACATGAAAATTATTTTCTGGACAAAACTTAAGGAAATAAACAGATCTGTTTTAAAAGCTTTCATTTTATTTGCCTTATTAATATTGTTTTTTATAATTTCTTATCTGTATGAAAATGCCAGTGCCACTTGTTTCCTCTAACTGAACCAAATAAATTCAAAATACTTAAATCACCAAATTTACTCTTGAATTATTATAGCATTCTATTAAACATTTGGTCATCAATATTGCACAAAGAAAACCACACAGGTTTTCTAGTCATAGATAAGACATATAACACTGATATGGAAAGACTAACTATAATTCAGATGATAAAGATAGATGAATTTTTAAGTAGCTAATTTTCTTGATGATGCATTTTCTTCTTATTGAGATACACAACCTCCTTTGTCAATCTATCCCAGTTTGTAAAATGCTCTATTGATCATTTTCTTCCTTCTCTTCAACTAAAGTTTCTCCAGAGATTTCCATTTCCTCATTTAGTACTCAAAGGATTGACTCAGAAAAATTGATTCTTCTAGTATGTAATTGAAGACCAAAATAAAATGTGTTTATAGATTATCCTGAAGTTACATAACCTTTCCCCTTAACATTTAGTTATGATCTTTTTAATCATCATGACCACCATTATCTGATAATAAAATGTTATTTTTCATTATCAAGTCAAACCATAATAGGAGTAGAATCATGGAGCTGAGATAATAAACCCTTCCTTTGCTATCTTCAGCTTCAAGAGATGGCCAAAATCAAATAAAATTTTACCTGTCCATGAACTATTCAACAAATCTGAGCTGAAGAAGCAGTACCAAAGCAGTAATAAGGATATACACTATTGATTCATACAGGTACTGGATGGAGAGAGATGACAAGACCCAGTGTACTATTTATTGCATGATGAAGTTCCTCTTCAGCACTAAGGATACATCCCAAGGAACTTTGCTATATTAAACTGTTATTCTTTGCCTGGTGTGTTTACTCCTGTTTTTCCTGGATAGATCAAATGTAGACACATTTCCATCCTGGAGTATTTTTTCCCTGGTCCTCTCCATGAACCTTGGTGAGCACGCACAACAATAAGGAAATTGAGAACCCCAGAGAAGTCAATAGCCAATGACAACATAGCTGCTCTACTTTATTACTGAGTTCTTCTCTTCAGACTTTTGCTTTTGTGATCCAAGAGCCCTTTCTTGAAAATTAACTTCTTGATTTTATTTAAGGATTACACTACTGATGCCCATAACTTCTGATTGTAATTCTGACATAAGCTAATATATGACCTTGCTTTTTCTTATGGTGTTTTTTAAGTACATCTTGATGTTAAACATGTGTCTGGTAGCAATTAATTCCTGACTGTAAAATTCACTGTCTGTAGCTAGTCATACTTCAAAAATCCATGATTTTATCCTGTAAGTATACCCTGAGTTGAAATAAAATCTCAGAGTTCACATGGTTTTTTTCTGTGTATTCTTCCTCTATCCTCCAATAAACCCTTCACAGATTATCTACCCAACAAAGTAAAAGCTTTCCACTCATTCTTTTATTATTTCAGAGGTATCAGTGTATCACTTGGGTTGCCCATTTTTGCTTTCTTTTTCTTGGTAAATGACCAATGCACTTCTGATCAGACATGCCCAAATGCAAGAAAGATTTCCAGTTTAGGAAATTCCAGATGTAGGAAATCCATCTGTTAAAACTGGATCAGAAATGTGCTATAATTTCAAGAGCCCTGCTCCTTTAGAGGTTGTGTGATACAATGGGAAATGACTTTCGAATCAGTGGAGCTGAGTTAACATCTTACCTACGGCATTTGCTGTATGTTTTACAGCAGGCAAGTCATTTCACCACTGTGGGACCAGTTTCCTCATCTTTAAAATAAAAGGAATGAATTAGAAGTCTTCTGATATCTCTCCCGCCAATGACTCTATTATGATGGCAAATTGCCTGGGAGTGTTTTTGTTATTATTTCAGACATGTCAGACTCTTCATGATGTCATCTTGGGTTTTCTTAGCAAAGATACTGAAGTGGTTTGCCTTTTACTTCTCCAGTTCATTTTACAAATGAGGAAACTGAGGCAAACAGTGTTAAGTGACTTGTCTAGGGTCATACACATTAGTAAGTGTTAGGGTGTTTTTGAAATCAGACCTTCCTGACTGCAGTCCTAGAGCTCTATCCACTACGCCACCTCATTTTTGGGAACGTATTAAACATCTATTAAAAGATTAAACATCACAAAGCTAATGGCAGAAGTGAGATTCTCACTCCACTCTTCCTGATTCAAAGCTCTACGCTATTTACAAAGCCACACTTCCTCTGATCATTCACATATTCAATAAAATGTTTTAAACAAATTTCCATCATGTACGTCACCATCGGCAATGCAAATGTAATATGAAGAATAGGTTGCCAAATATGGATGATGATGATATGATGATGATGATAGCTGGCATTTATATAGAGCTTTAAGGTTTTCAAAATACTTTGTAAATCTGGTATTTTATCACAATAAGGATGATAGAAGCTATTATTATTCCCATTTTATAAATAATAGATATATAGATAACGAAACAAAATATATAAATATTTACAAAATTTCACTATGTGAATACATGGGCAAAAATGGTCCAAGACTATACAACTGGGGGTAAAAGTGGGACTGAGAAAAACAGTTTCATCAGGGATCATCAGAAGTCTGCTATGTTGTGCAATCCCATGGATGCTTCGTTGGTATCTCCCACTGCATTCAGGATAGCCATGCTTTCTCTCCTGAGAGAAGCATGAAGCATCAGTCTTAGGGGAGGCATTATAGGAATATAGGGTCTGAGAGACATGGAGAAAGAAGAGGTTACAAATTTCTCCTGAGATTTCCATATAGATTTCCAATAGTCAAGGAGTTAGAGGAATAAGCATGAATGGTGAGTCTTAAGTAAGGAGCCATAAATTTATAACATAAAGAATAGTGTCCTAAGGGGACAATGTCTCTACATGGGAAAGTTATGTCATCCAACTGAATGAATGCACTCTCTGAATGCACTAGACACCCTGCACCTTACACTCCAGACTAATATTTGTGTACATTTTCATTTATACATAAATAAAGACTAAGAGGCATTAACAAGTGAGGAGAGTATCAGGGATGGCTTTGAAAGCAGCAAGTACTCAATCTGAGACTTGAAGAAAGCTAGTAATTCTAAAAGACAGCAGTAAAGGAAGGCAGGAAGTCATTAATTATGTGGGACAGCCTATTTAAGAAAAGGCATAGTAATGGGAGGTAGAATGATTAGTCATGGATAAGGAACACCAAAGAGATTAGTTTCACAGAAGCATAACGTGAGAGAGCATAATGTGTAATAAGGTAGACTTGAGCACAGTTGTGAAAGACTTTCAATACCAAACAGGAAAATTTTTATTTTAATGTAAATGCAACAGAGAGTCATTGAAGGTTCCTTAGCAGAGGAGGAACATCTTCAGACCTGAACTTTGGGCCTATCTGAGTAAGACAAATCAAAGTAAAAGGAGTTAGACACTCTCCAGGAACCATAAAGATCTTAGCACTTCACCAATGTTTATGCTAAATGTAGGGACGGAGGAGATACAGGAGAGTATAAAACCTTGGTGGTTGGTAGGAACTGAGAAAAACTAATGGTGCCTGATCCTTTCGGGTAACACAGATCAGGTTAGTGGCTTGTCACACCGTCTGGTGTTTAAATAGAAATATGATTGAAGTTGAAGACTCTCTCCTCTGCTGTCTATAATTATTGAGATCAGTTGTAGTATTGACTGGTTTCTTCTAGCCCACTGTGAAGACTGAGGCAGTATAGACAGGAAGTGGAGGAGTAAGTAATGATGAAGCCATGTTTCAGGGGTAGAATAAGGTTGCCTGTCTTTGAATTGTACTGATTAAGTTTACTTCCTATTTTTATCCCTAGAGGAGAATAAGTTTTGAGATGTCTACCTACCTACCCAGTAGCTTAATATAGCTTATTGCATATCAGACGTCTTTCCCCAAATCCCACTGGATTATTTTTAATTATAATTCTTCTGACATTATTATTTTTCATGATTTATAGCCATAGAGAAGTAGTTTGATACTATAAAGTAAATTTTGTAGTAGACAAGAGGGAAATTTCACTGACCCATGCAAAATTACATATACATATATATATATATATATATCCCATATATTCAAATTAATGCAGTTCTTACTTTAATTTAAACATTGAATTGGGAGAATAGATTCTGACCCTGTCACTCAGATCACTGTTGAATTGAAATTTTCCCTAATTATAAAACATTGCTTGACCCCAAATATTACAAAACAGCTCAATAGAAGAAGAAATATTTTGGCTGAATGATACACTGTAGGCTGGCTGCATACTAATGCAAAGAAGTAAATTCAGTGGAATTTTATGACATCCTTAATATCAAAATGTGAATACCTGTTCCCCAAAGAATTCTAGAATGATATCTTGAGTAGTGTGGGACATATGCAGATTTGCCTTCAAACACAGATTCATCCTTCTGAATACTAGATGCAAATAGTGGGAATTACAGGATCTTATTCAGCATAACCATCCACTTGCATGCAATGAAACACACGGCTTTAAAAATGATCAATCCTCCCAGATATTCAGTTCATTTCCTATCTGTAAATTATTTAGGAGAGACATCAACTATGCTGTTTTAACAAATGTCTGTGGAGTATCTCTGGCGATATCTCATTCATATGGAGATGTGTAAGCATCCATCTTATTGCTGTTTTGAAGCAGAGTAATATATGGCAAGGCTGCTCGGTGCTATATTAAAGTCCTGAGTTGCAGTGTTTCCAAAAACATCAAGAAAATTCCAAGTCTACTTTCTTTCTAAGGCAGTGAAACTGATTAAAAGCCCATTTTATCTTTTGGAAGTATAGGGACATACACTGCAGAGCATAAACCATGTTGCAAGTAGATACCTACCATTCCACTCACTTCAATCCAAGAACATATTATTCATGGTTAGTGCTTTAAGAAAAGAAAAACACAGTTTCTCTTTTAATAAGTTTCAGATGGCATAAACAGCATGATCTTTGAAATTTTACATAGAAATATACCATGTAACTAACAGTGTTTACGCTAACTCTCTGCTCCATGGAGATGATGAGTTTCAATTCATTGGAAATGTGAATTTTGCTGATATATATATATATTCAGGGATGAACAGACCTAGCTCTAAATGAAAATCATATGGAAAAGTTTTGTTCAGATGAAGAAAACCCATTTTCAGACTGGAAGAAAATGAAGTCAAGTTTGCCTTACTTTGAATATGTATGGTGCCTGCTAACAATGGGTGGGATATTTCTTTCCCTCACTTACCCTCCAAAGCTCCAAAGGAATTCTCATCCACTTTATAGGTTTGTAGAGTAACTATGGAAGAGATCTTTGATGTGATCTAGTTCAATCCCCTCATTTTTTTAGTTAACACAATCGAGGAAGCCCAGAGAAGTAAAATAATTTGCCCAAGGTCATGAAAGGGCTGAGCTAGGGTTTGAACCTGGGTCTTCATACTCCAAATAAAAATAACAATAATGTCATCTTCATCATCATCACAATAAAGAACATTCATACGGTGCTTTAAGGTTTCCAAGGCACTTTAGAAATATTATCTCTTGGGACAGCTAGGTGGCACAGTGAATAGAGCACTGGTCCTGGAGTTAGGAGGACTTGAGTTCAAATCTGGCCTCAGACACTTGACACTTACTAAAGGTGTGACCTTGGGCAAGTCACTTAACCCCCATTCCTTGTCTTTCCTCCTACAAGAAGAAAAATTGTATCTCTTTATATTCACAAGAAGCCCTGCGAGCAGTGTTCTATATTAGAAACATTTACAGGTAAGGAAACGTAGGTAGACAAAGGTTAAGTGACGTGGCAAGGATCACATAGCTATTAAGCATCTGAAGTTAGGTTTGAACTCACATCATCCTGAATCCCAGTCCAGGGCTCTATCCACTGTAGCACCTAGTACAAATACAGTATTCTTCCCATTGTACAATGCTTCTTCCCAGCAAGTATTAATTTGTCACTCCATCTTTGAATTCTCTTTCCATATTTCAGTTGTGTATCTCATTCACTTCCTGCCTTTTCTTCCCCTTCTCTCATCCCCCTTTTCCATCTCTCACACGCATATACACATATAGCTACAAAACCAATTTTTGTTGTTGAGGAAATGAGGTGGGAGAGAATCTATAATTTTATCTACCTAGGAAACACACCAAGCATAGAGAGTCCCTCCATGGACTCCCATCAAAGTTATTTGGAGTTTTCTGTGGCGGTAGTAGTAGTACTTGAGGCAGAGGTAATACCTGACCCCTGTCTTCTTGACTATAAGGCTCACCCACTATCCACTATGCTACACTGTCTCTTACTATCAATACCTACAGTAAATTCTGCTATAACATTTGCTTTGACAACATTAATTTGTTCCAATATGATTTCTTTATTAAGGAATTATTTGAGAATAATGAGAATCTTTCATTTACTCATGTGTAATTTTTGTCCCCAAGAAACATTCAGAAGGAAGAAAACTGTACCCAGCTAAGTGAACTTCATGGGAACAAATACAACTCAAAGTCATACATATATAATCATGTTCACATTCATTCAACAACCCTAGTTGAATGAGCTTTGGAGTTGTGGCCTTTGGAAGCAGCCCTTTCTCACCGATGGCCCTCAAATTTCCCAATTTGACCTTTGGGAAGTGGGTTGCAATTCAAAAAGCAGCCCAAGACTGAGTACCCACCACTATTAAATTGCAGCATTTGTTTATTTCTGAACTGTTTAGCCTGTATAAAATTGTGCTACCACTTTTTTAGGTCCCTTTCTTTTTTATGTCACTGATGAAATTGTTGAAGGCTACGCCTTAGCACTATCTTCCCCATAAGGCCTGTGATTTTCATTTCATAATTTTGCACAGCACAGTGATTTTTAGGAACATACATATTGCATTATATCAAAACTGACCATTCATTAAAGTAACTAAAAAGTTAGTTTACAAAATCATCAAAAGACACACAAACAACAAAACAGTGAAGCATCTAAAATTATTTGCATGGCCCTTCGAAGTCAAACCTTGACAGGCATCTGGTGACAGACTTGTAAGAATCCTTCTATAAATCACAAAGAAAATCGAAGTCATTATCTAACATTTCAGACTCTATCCTGAAAATGGTGCATCTGAAGCTCAATATTCCTGTTCATTCAAATAACAAATTTGTTACTGGCATCATTGGAAGAGAAAATAGCATTGGGAAATTATTCCTCAAGGGCCAAGGTCCCTTGAGCTCAAGATCTACAGATGCATGGAAATTACTAAATGATGCATTAATGTATAAGAATAAGTTTCCTGTTTTCTTAAAATCCTCAACATATCTGTACTGGCAACATGGAATGAGGCAGAGGCCATATGAGACCGAGGAGTAACCCAAATGAAATGAAAATATAATTGGGAGATATTTAACAAAATAAATAAAATACAATGCTAATTTCGATAACGTGAATTTGTATTTTCTTAAGTCAGCATTGCAGCCCACAAGAATCCTCCTATTTGAGTTACACTATGAATATGAAGGAACTCCACCACTCTACCACATGGTTTGGAAACAATAAAATGATGGCTGCCTTCCATCACTGTTCCTTATAGCTCTATAGCCACAAATAAGGAACTTTACCTTTCTGAGTCTCAGTCTTCCTATATGTAACACGGAAATATTCAATATAGGAATAAGAGACAGCAGGGACATGAAAGAAAATGAACTGATCTGAATTGTGAAGATCCAGCTTCAAGTCATGCCTAATGTTTGTAGAGTGCTTTGCAAACCTTGATGTACTATATAAGTGCACTGTCATCACTGTGGTCATCATCATCACCATTACTACCAATAATAGACTGAGCTGCTACTGTTATTATTATAACTGATGGAGACATTGATAATCTTTACATCAAATGGAAAAAAAGCTATAGACAGAATCAAACAATCTAGCTTAAGTAGGATAGGGCAAGATAAGGCAAGTCATTTATAATTATGAGAATTGGTTCCCTCATTTATGAAGAAATGATGAATTTAATGCATGTCCAATATAGCCAAATTAGTAGCTATTGAGTCAGGGTGAAGAAAGGAGGACTGGTGAGATAATTCTGCAGAGACAAATGTCTTACTTTGATAATGGAAGTCTGCTCCCTGTTTCAATACCCAACTCTCTTTATCTCAAATATTCTCCCAGTGATGTCACAAAGACATAAGCCATAGAAGAGCATGACCTCAGTGTGATTAAATGAGAAATGATCCAAAAAACAATGGAGAGACACAGAATGGGCATTTTTCTATTGATTTCTTGTTTATATGAAGTAACACCAAGGACAAAAGCAATCAATGGATCAAGCATTTAGTTAGCCTTTCCTACATTACCGGCATAGTGCTAACCACAATGGATTCAACAATGAAAGCAAATTCCATCCTTGCTTCCCCAAAAGCTTACATTCCAGTGGGATGTGCATTATCAAGGATACATGTGTATTACAAAAGAAGGAGTAGAGGCTGTTATTCAGTGAGAATGAGAGACAATGGGCATAGGTCAAGTGGGACACTAGTGTAACAAAATACCAGAAGGATAAGAAAGAATCCCTTTAGTAAGCCAGGGAAATCCTTGAGGGAGTGGAAAGATGAAGAAAGGTTGTAGAGAACAAGAAAGTAGATAAAAGTTTCCTTATGTGCCAGTGGAGTACATACCCACATCCTTTAAATCTTGAGTCCTTCAAAGTATCAAAGGAAGGAATGACACATTTCATAAGTGTTTGGGAAAGTTTAAATGCTTTCTGGACCATACAAAGATATTCCAGTGAGGTCTGGAAGACCAATGCATATCTGTATTTTCTTTGCAATTATATATTGCAATATGCATATATTGGAGCTTAGGTGCTTGAGACACCTACAAATTCAATCAATTGTATATGTTCACATAGCCAGTGTGTATCAGAATGGAGACTTGAACCCAGGTCTCCTTGGTTTGACTGATGATTCTCTACCCACACTGCCAAATTCTCTCTGTTTAGAGCTTTTTTTGAGGGATTTTGCAATTCACATTCATGGTGTATATTCTAGCATCACTCTTGTGATATTTTTGCAAATAAGAGATAAATGATTGCTTGCTTCAAAGATTGAGCTAGCAGCCTCTGTACCAACTTTAAAGAAAGGCCGTGAAATCTTATGTCCAATTTTTATAGAAAGACAATAGGAAAACCCTTGAAGACTTTGTGTGTAGAGTGATTTAGCTCAGCTTCAGAGCTTGGAGATATTTCCCACCACAGGGTATTAGATAACTCTAGAAGTTATCCTCAAATGTTCTCTTTAAATTTTCTTATTGCTCAATGCATCAGTTTAGGCCTAAAATAAAAACAAAACAAAATTGTTGCCTCAGTCTTTAACCTGGTATTTAGAGTCCCAGGAGGCATAAACTGAGATCAATGCAGGGGAGAAAGACTCCAATAGGAATTGACAAGAGATAGTATTTCCATGATGTTTGGGTTTGGATAATGCACTGTCATACACTAGAAAGGTAGAGTGGGAGGGAATGAGCAGGGAAGGTAACAGGTAAACCCATCCTATAGGATTATATGGATAGGAGCTAGTAGGGTGTTCATATCACTCTCTAATTTTATAGTGAAGGAAAACTAAGAAAAAAACAATGATAAACAATCTGCCAAGCAGGTGGTGAGTAGCTGAGATGGGGTTGGAACCCAAGTTTTCCTGGCTCAAATGGAACACTCTATCCATTATGCCATACTGTCTTTTTTCCTGGATATTGAAGCATGCCCCAGCTATGTCTGAGTCTGGGTCATAGATAGAAAGTTTGAATGAATTTTCATAGAGAAATTGTAATCTGCTAACATAATGATATCGTCACGCAGCAAATGTGCAAAAAGTAAAAATGGAAATGAGAAAATGTTGTCATATTCATGTCTTTCCCTGGCTTTACAGATATGTTGAATATGCTCCAAGATAAAGACTTGCTAGTTTATATTCTTATGATTGTGCTTCATTTTGATGAAATGTAAGGTGAGTTTGTGCTAATAGCCTTGTAGGAAGAATATCATACATTAATGGTATTAGGTATGAGGTGAATGACATAAACTTAAGAGTTTTAATTAAAAGTGCCCATCTGAATACTTACATCATGATAGAATGTTAGACCTGCAGGAGACTATAGAGATCATAGGGCTGTAGAGACCATAATCAGAGGCCATCCAATCCAAAGGAGTCCAACATGTTGCTGCCTATATTTCCAGATTAAAATGTAATTATTTAACAAAATAAAAATACAATCACCTGGATAATGATATTCGTGATTTTTTAAGTCAATATGCAGCCTGTACGAATCAGTTTCTATTCAAGTTTGGAACTTCTGATCTAATCCAATGCCTTTATTTTATAGATGAAAAAACTAATACTCTCAGAGAAGAAAATGACTTCAGCAGTGTCAAAAAGGTAGTAAAAAGCATAGTTAGGATTTGAATCCACATCCAATGAGCTCAGGCTCATTCTGCTGAACTATATGCAACACCTTTAGGCAAATTATTTAATCTGAACTCCTCATTTTATTTTTTTTACTTTTTTACAAACTCCTTGTTTTACATGTCAGAAAACTAATCGTAAGGAAGTTAGAGGTTTGCTTGTCTTCCCATAAATGTTGATATAACAGCCAGCATTGCAATACAGGTCTGCTAATGGCCAGTTCAGTGCTCTTTTCATGATGTCATGGATGAAAATGCATTGAATTCTGCTTTAGACACTTAGTAGCTGTTTGATCGTGGGCTAAGTCATTTGATCTCTCTTTTGTTTTGGTTTCAACATCTGTAAAATGTAGATAATTAAAATATGCACCATCACATGGTTACTATAGGATGAAATGAAATAACATATGTAAAATGTTCTGCATACTTTAAAGTGCTATACAAATCTTAGTTAATATTATTATTAGGCAGCTAGGTGGCACCATGGACAGAGTGACGGACATGGAATCAGAAAGACCTGAATTTCAATTTTGACTCAGATATTTATAAGCTGAGTGACTTGGCAAAGTCACATAACTCCTCTATGAACTAATAATAAACAAAATTTCCTCATAACATGACTAATGTCTCTTCTTTCCCTCCTAAAAAATGAAAAAAGAAACTTTTCCCCTAAATAGAGACAAGGGAATCCTGGGGACTTTATTGACCCCTGCTCCCCTTAAACAGTTCTGGTTATCTAAAGGTACAAAAAGGATATCTAAAGGTACATCCATTTGGAGTCTGTGTTTCTCAACTTGGCACATGTCTGAGTCACCATATTCTGCCCTCATGACCTACCATCAGATTCATTTCCATATGTAGACAATATAAAAAAACCATATACATAGTGGATATGTATATTCATTCATACCTCTATAGATATAGTGTATATATATATGTATATATATATACATATATATATACATATATATGTGTGTATGTGTGTGTGTAAATATATATACATATATATGATCATATATGTATGTGTACACAAAGAATTAGGCTTAGAAATTGTACTACATCTCTAAATGTATAGATAGATATAATGATTTGTTTCAATAAATGTTGTCATTTAGCCTTTTTTACAAAAAACATACCATAGCACTTAGCTTCTCTCCTTAGCATTCATCATGTTCTTCTTATAGTATTGTAATTTGTGGACATATTATCCTCCCTATTAGATTTTAAGTTCCTTGAGGAAAGTCATGGTGTTTTATTTCACCTCTCTATCTCTACCATTTAACAAGTGTCTTCACAATAAGAAATATTCACTGAATTAAGGTACCCATTGCAATACACAGATTAATAAGTTCATGCCTTCAAGGAACTTAAAATCTATTAAGGTAATAAGAAAGATACAAAAATAACTAGAACACCAGTAAGAGAAGTGTAAAGTTCAGAAAGAGTAGATATTAAATAAATATGTGGAGTTGGGAAAGTTCATTGTATATATAAAGAATGGTGAGTCAAGTGTGGATGGAGTTTAGTATTGGGAAAAAATGAAGTAAGATAAAAATGGAAGAGCTGGGTGGCCCTGGATCACAGAAGGTCTTGGGTGGCAGAATTATGAGTCTATATTCATTAGACAATAAGGAGTTATTGAAGGGTTTGGAGAAAAAGAGTGACATGTGGTGTGTGCATGAAAAAGTTAAACTGACAGCAATGTGAAGGACTGATCTAAGAGAGAGGAGATTGGATTCAGGAAGCATGGTTAGGAGTACTTTTTGATTAGTCCAGGTGGATGATAATGAGGTTTCAGTGGGGTGGTGATAGTGGGCCATAAAAGGGAGAGGGTGGAAGAAAGTGAGTTTGTGGAGACAGAATTGACAATACTTATTAATTTCTTAGAGATGGAGAGGGAGAAAAAAATGTCAGTGATAACTTCACGTTCTCAAGTATGCCAAAGTTGGTAATTGTCAGTACCATGGACAGAAATGGAAGTCAAATGAAACAGTTTAGGGGAGGGGAAAGTTGATAAGTGCCACCCCAAAGCCTGTTTCATCTGACTTTGCTATTTCTTTCAGTGGTACTGCCAATTGCCTTGTTAGGCAGACCTAACTTGGGACTCCTTCTTCTGACTCCTTCTCTTTCATTCCCTATACTTAAGACATGCATCTGAGGTGCCAATGGGATATCCAGATGGAGTGGATATGTGCAGGCAACCGGAAATAGGCATCTAAAACTTCAAAAAGGTTTCACATAGAGATTCTGGAATCATTTGCATAGAAGTAATAAATCATTGAAACTGTGGAAGTAGGTAAAATTTTAAATTGACACTTTGTTTCAGTTTTCAAGCATTTATATTTTCTCTATTGTCTTAAAAATGCAGAATATCTGTAGCAAATAAGCATAATTAAGCAAAATAAAAAGCCATTTTGACAATGTCCAAATGTGCATCTAATTCTCTATTTTATTCTATCCCCCTCTCTATCAAGAGGAGAGCCTTTTAATCATTCGTTCTTGTCAGTCACAGATGATCAGAGTTCTTGAGTCTTTCAAAATTGTTAATTTTTATAATACTTATGTCATAATAGAAATTGTTCTATTGTTGAGCTCACTTCACTCTGTATCAGATCATACAAATCTTCCAAGAATTTTTCTTAGTCCATTCCTTTCAAAATTTATTATAACACTATATTATTCCATTATTTTCATACATTAAAAATTTATTCTGTCATTCCTCATTTGATGGATGACCCCTTAGTTTCCATTTCTTTCTCCTCTCTTTTCTCCCCCCTCTTCTTTGCACAGAAGAAGAGGGACATGGAACAGTAGTGTTCTCAGGACCAATATTCTATATTTTATGCAAGTACCCCACTCCTCTTCCCCTCTTTTCTTCCTTTCATTCAGACTTCAATCAGAGGTCCTCACACTTTCTTTCACTTTGAACACCTCTTTGCCATCCCCCTTTAAATTTAGGGGACTTTTGCTTGTGAAAAATCCCTCCCTCGATCTACTCTCCCACTTGTTCACTCCCTACCACTCTATTTCCTTTTGTTTTCCTGTTGAAATGAATGTATTTTTACAGCAAACCCTTTATGTGTTCTACTCTCTCCTGACCAGTTCCAAAGAAAGTGAGGCTCAAGAAAGTTACTGTTGCTCCGTTCACCCAGTCTTTTTTGTATAAACCAAGAGTGGTGAACTATCAATTTTGAGGCTATGTGTGGTCATCTAAGTCCTTAAGTGTGGCTTTTTTATTTAATCCAAATTTTACAGAATAAATTGGTTCTGTAGGCAGAAACTGAATCCTGATTTCTTCAAGCCCAATTCCATGCTTGGAGTTCTGAGATCTTGTGGAGAGTTCTTGCTCTCAGACCTCTAGGAGACCCCTGAGCTGCTGTTCTAGGCCAGAGACTGAGTCAAAAATCAGCTCTGGATATTCCTACAGTGCTACTTTAACTAAGAGTTCTGGGCACTGAGTCTCTAATCCCTACACACCCCTATTCCAGTTTCTAACCTGTTTACTTGCATATAGGTCAAATTCAGAAGGGGTTGACTTGAAAGAGGGAAATCTATTAAGAAAGAAGTGGTTAATGAGGGCCAGCTGGTGAAGACTTGAAGGATAAGTGACTAATAAAGAAGGGTAGATATTAGGTTTTGGCTACTTTGTCAAAAAGTTTGGTGTCGAAAGGGAGGAGAGGCAAGAAATGGGAAGTTAATGGCTTAGAAGATCCAAGGAACAAGTTTTTCTTAAGAAAAGTATTTGAGCATGCATCTAGGCAAATGAGAAGGTAATGAAGAGAAGGGTGGTAGATTCACAAGAAAATGACTTCTTGAAAGAGATGGTATAGGTTGGGATTAAAGACACTGATTGATGGATTAAAGATGTATAAGAATAGTCTCATTCTTGTCACTCTAATACAGGAGAGGAGCAATAAATGGATGAAAGTACCAAGAAACTATACATGATTCAAGTGCCAGCTTCACGATGAACTTCATGTCATTGTTCATAGAAAAGCTTAGCTAAGTTAGAGTTCATTATCAAATTGGCTGTGGCCTAAAGAAGGTGTTAGCCTTGGTAATGCCTTAGGACCAATTATGAAGTCATAAGAGAGTTTCAGTCTTCGCAGATGAAGGGAGGACTCTTACTGACAAAATCACTCACATATTACATGTTAATGTAAAAAGAAGTCATCATTAATCAAATGAATAGCATATACATGTATGTAAATGAATTATGCATTATATATGTACATATATACATACACAATCATATATATGGAGTTTAGAAAATTTCATAGTCATATGCTGATATAAATATGCTCTGGTATTTATATACACATGAAGACACTGAGGAATACACATCCATACGCATGTCATTTCTGTGTAATTAACAGCATAGATGTATGTATATGTGTGTTTGCCTATCTATACTAATTACATGCATGTGCATAGACATGTATATTAATCTACACGTGTAACTATTAATGTTGCAGTACATGTAGATAACAAAATGCTAAGTACAAGTTGAGTAATATATTTGTATGTATATAATTATATATAGTACGTATATATGATGTGTATATATGCATATATAGAATTAACAATTGCAATAGCGTTTACCTAGCAGCTACTATAAGCCAGATACTGTGCTAAATGCTTTATAATTATTATCTAACACAATTTTCACAACCTGGGAGATAGATGCTATTATTATACCCATATTACAGTTGAAGAAACTGAGGCAAGCACAAATTAAGTGACTCATCAAGGACCTCACAGCAAGTGAATGTCTGAAACTAAATTTGGACTCGTGATTTCCTAACTCAAGTGCTCTGTTCACTGTGCCACCAATTTATGTGTACACACACATCATACGTGTATACTTATATACATGTTATATGTATCTATATATGTATATGCATATGTGTTTATATACATCCATACATATAGGTTCATATCTAGATTTATATACTTTATATGTATAATGTAAATATAAGCAACTGCGTGCAGGGTCCACATTAATGCAAATAACATCCCAAGAAGTAGTCCTGTACTCAAATTCACACTATTCAAAGTTAAAATTATATGAAATGCAGTATTTCAGTCCAATGTAAATACAATGTTAATAATGCAACCATTTCACAGATTCATTATTTGCAATGGTAGGGACTTACTTTTATATACACAAACATACTCATACACATATGCACAATTGTATGTGTGTATATATACATATGTGTGTTTATAGATAGGCAGACATGAGCTATCATAAATGATATGTTCTATTTTTAATGACATTTGTATTATTGTGCATGTCTATAATGTATATACATATAATTAACAGTGCATGGAACATGGGCATAGTCCTGCTATTCTTGGTTGGACAAGCCTGCTTGTCCACCACTACCATAAAAAGTCACTGCAGCTCACTCTGCAGTGGCATGTCCAAGCACAGGTACAGTAAGTAGTACAGGGATGCAGGTCTGTATCAGTAAGCACCCCAACATACACAGGGGAACCTGCTACCACAGGTTATTTGACCTGCTCCTCTAAAAGGAAAGCCAGCTTTTGAGGGGCAAACAATCACTTTAATCAAGCACAGGAATAAGAGAAAATCAAAATGAAAATTACAGAAAAATAAAAAATCTACAGATAACACTTCCAAACTGCCTGGCCATTAACATACATACATCATTACCAGAGAGGGAAGCACCGACATCTGGATTTTCAAAGCCAGGGGGGGCTGCTTAGCTGCTTCCTAGAGTGTCATCTGGCACACAAACCTTCTTCCAAAAACTAAGCCCCAGAGTACATTCTCACCCTCAGAATATTTATACAATTTTCAGAGCCAGAGGGCATGACCCTGTGACCCAGTGCCTCAATAGAAAAACCAAGTTTCTTGGGACCCTCCTACAAAACAACTTCCCTAATCAAGCTTCCCTCAATGGGCAGTCCCATCATTGAGTGGGGAAGATCTTCTTTAATCATATTCAAATAAATGTATTATACTTCTTGATAATACTAAAACAATAACAGCAAAAGATCCTACTTCGCTTGGTCTCACAAGGTCAAGTTTTGGATGTTTTGTCCTAAATCAGTGACAGAATCATCACAGACACGTAAGCATTAAGCCAGTTCCAGGATACTTTAAAAAGAACCCTGAATTTTGAGTCACAGGACTTGGGTCTGATTGCCAGCTCTGTTACCAACTATCTGCATGACCTCAGGCAAGTTTTCCTCCCCCCCACCCCATGTGCCACAATTTCTGTATCTGTAACAAGAAGGACTTGAATTGGATGACTTCTAAGATCCCTCTCAGCTCTAGGGTTTTGATCTTCAAAGAAAGCCATTAATAGGGGAGATCCAGAGACTGAAGTCTCATTCTTATCCTGGTGATGGAAGTCTAAGCTGATCTTAAAAAAATGCATAACTTTGCTCCCCAGTCATATTTCTAATTTTAATGCTGGTGGGCATCATTGGCTCTCAAAAGCCATGATATAGACTTGGTGTTGATTATGATATTAAATTCCACTTGGATACATTAAACTACTTTAGCTTAATTAAAAATGTGCAGCATTTAATATAGAATTCAAATTATCACAGATAAAGGAAAAGATAAGTGCCTGCCATGAGAATTTAATAAGGGTCACTCTTCTCTCCTTTTAATGTTAAACATGTTTCCTTCTTCCCCAAAAAATTTAGACTTGAAAATGTCCATAGTAATTGTACAATTTTACTTCATGCTTCTAGGACATTTGAACAGAAAAGAGTTTCATAAATTATGTAGGCAACTCCTTCAATGTCATGATTACTCTTTTCTTTAATAGTCTTGAAAAAAAATGCCAAAAGTAAGAGATGGAAATTTTTCTCTTGGGATTTTAGCTTTTTTCTTGCACATCAAGTCAATCATGCTAATATCTGACTTCTTTGTGGTCTGATCTGAAATCAAGCAATCAAAGGGATGAGGAAGAGAAGCTTTCTACTTACCCATGAATTTGGATGCCGGTGTTTTTTTCAAAAATTTTCTCTCAGGTAGTTCTTAAGTGCTTTCCTTTGTAGAAAGGGATATTTGGTGAATGGAGTTTCCTGAGATCAGGTATTATTTATTTTTTCTCTTCATTCAGCATAGCGTCTGACACATCATAGGCACTTGACAAATTATTGTTGATTGATTGATTTGCATCTCAGAGTACTAGGAACATAGGAACAGATACTGAGGCTATGAATTAATCGTCATAGGCATTTCTCTAGTGAGGAAACTTCATTTTCCCTCTTAGAATGCAGGTTGGCATCTTCTCTACAGATTAGAATCTTAAAGAAATGTTTAGAATACTCTAGAGCTGAGACTTGACCATGACCACACAGTCAGTACACTATCAGAGACAAGAGTTCCGCTCATCTTGTTGGTGCCAAAGACAAATCACTAGCTCCTATGTGAAGCTGCCATTGTAGGTGTTTCCCTCATTCTCATTTGAGCATATAGTAGGTGCTTTAAAATGCATTAAATTGGTTCAAAGAAAATGTATTTATATTTTATTTTAAATTCAAGAAATATCCTCTTGCATTATATCTTCAGCGATTCTGTTATGTCATAAATATTTAAGGAATTTAAAAAAGATCATGCAAATAAACATCCTTAGAGAAAACTCTCAAGTGTCATGAATCTTAAACTGGAACTTCCTTGTGTAGGAACAGTATAGACATAAGACCTGAAGATCATGAGATTTATTCTAATTCTAATTCCAGCTTTGCCACTTACCATTGTCTGGTGTTAGGCATCTCACAGACTCTAGGATCCTGCTTACTCAAAAAGTAAAATGAGGAGTTTAAATCATATGATTGTTAAGGTCCCTTCTAGGAATACGGCTATTCTGTAATAATTAACTGTGGAAAAATCTATATCACTAAATGTCTTAATTTTCCTAGGTAGAGAAATACAGATCAAGTCCCTACTATGTGAGAGGCACTGTATAAACACCAGGGACACAAATATAGTCAAGTAAGATGGCATAATGCCAGTCACAGACGCACACCCGAGAAGTGCTGCTGTGAATAATTTTAGTATAATGAACTCTCCATTTATTTGGCAATAAACTAAACATTGTTCAGTAAAGTAAAGCATAATATTCATACCAACATCCTTAAGCAAAACATATCTATTACATATATGCATCTCAAAAAACTCAGTATAGCTTATGGGCCATAGCACATGTTATTGCATCCCCAGAGTCAGGGAATCCTAAGCCAGGTTCTTTGCTAACATGTTGCATCCTTAAGGGGTAGCAGAAAATACCACACCACCCACCTGACGCTAGAACAATCTCCTTAATTAATAGACAGTGTGCAAGTAAAGTCCTCTCTCATCTTGACTTGAGACTGACTTCCAAACCCCATGGCTCCTCCTCCATGGACCAACCACTCTCAACTCTTGCCTAGCTTCAAACAGAGGCAGCTCTCTGCTCCTGCTCCTTGTCTCAGCCCACAGGGACTGCTCCACTCCAAACTCTTCCTGCCTTTGCATGACAACAAGCTTCAGGGGTTACTGTCTGCATCTTCTTTTTCTAGGAAAGCAAAGCTTAACAGGACTATAACAATATTTATACACATTACCAGCTCCATCATCTCAATTCACTCATAAACTCCAACAAACAGGGCTGCAGTCTAAGAAATCAACACAGATCAACAGACAGGGCTTCTGTCGGAGATATTAACACAGACAAAAAGACAGGACTTCTGTTTAAGAAATCAACACAGATCAATAGACAGGATTTCTGTTTGAGAAATCAACAGAGATCAACAGATAGGGCTTCTTTCTATGATGTTTCCAGTCAAACATTCTGGATTGATTTAATCAAAGACAAGACTCAATCAAGGACATTTGATTGGCTAAAACTCAATCTAGAAAAACATCAAAAACTCCTACTTTGCTTGCTATTACAGATGGTCCCCACCTGCAAGCACCTTACATTATAATGGGGACAAGAGTATATTTATAAGGGACTTAGGAAGAGGTGGGGGAGTAAAGTTAGTTATTTGGGGGCAATGTGTCAGGAGAGAAGGTAGAGATAGTCATCAATGAGGAGAGGAAGACTGCAGAAGTTTCTTTCAGTAGATGTAGATATGGGGAGAATTAAGTTGCAGTTCTTCATATTTTGATAAGTGCATAGGTCTAAAGTAGCTGAAATATCAACAATAGGTTATAGACTCTTTTAAAATTACATGATAATATTGCTTTGTGAAGCTAAGTGGTTAACCAGAGGTTCTTCATATGGTTGGAAATGGTCCACTATTCAGTTTTCTGTTTTGTATTTTATCTAAAATTATCCTATTATGAAAATAACTCTATGGAATAAATAACTAAATACTTTAAAATTTCAATTGAATTTAGACATAAAAAAGGAGTAAGAACTAAACATAAGATACTTTTCTTGTGCTATTATTTAAACGATATTGTTCTCTATTCTGTGTCTTGACTGAATAAACATTTTAGAAACGAAATATTTTGTTTAACCATACCCCCTTTGTCCTCTCTTGCTGCTGATGCAGTATTTCTTTTATTGTCCTAAAGCTCTCCAAATCTGCTTTGTTTGGCTATATAATGTTCTCCTTACTTGCTTTTCCTATCTGGCGGCTCAAGGCTGTTCACTCTGACACTGTGAATAAAGGTAGGTATTGAATCCTAGATTCATTGCAAATATTTAACATATGATTCAATATGGAGACTGAAGCATACCTTTTCTGTACCAGATTCAAAATTTAAAACTGTAAGAACTACACAGAACGGCCCCATGGGGTATTATGCAATCTAACTATTGCCATAGTAATAAGACAATAGTGTATTGTCCATCCCTAATTCAATGACTCCATTTTGCCTAAAAGGAAGAATTTTAAAAGTGTTTGAAACTTGGGTATTCATTTTTCTTCATATCTTTATATCTAGATGCAGCTAGGTGGTACCATAGATAGTGCACTCCACCTGGAGTCAGGAAAACCTAATTTCAATTCCAACTTTGGACACTCATTAGCTGTGTGATCCTGGGCAAGGAACTTAACTTCTGTCTATTTCAGTTTTCTGTTAATATCACCTACCTACTAGAGTTGTGGTGAGGACCAAATGAGACATTTTTAAAGTGTTTCATAAACTTTAAAGAGCTTTATAAATGCTAGCTACTGTCATTTTAATGTGCCATTATGGTCTCTGCATGATAACAGATAAACTCACATATGCCTAACATATTAAATTGCTGCGTACTCATGATGATTAGCCCATTGACAGATATTAGCTAGGACAGATATAATGTACATATAGAATTTGTAATTATTTTGGATGCATTTGGAATTGACTTATGTACGTGTTGTTTCTCTCCCCCCAAAAGGAAGCTTCCTTAAAGTTAAGCAGTGCTTGACTTTTGTCTTTTGGGTTCCCAGTAAATAGGTAATAAATATTTGTTGATCAGTCTATTGAGGACTCAAAATTGTGGACTCATAAAGTTGGCAGGATTTCAGAGGCCATCTAATCTCATTCAAAACCTAAACTGAAATCCCCTCTACAACAAAAGCACATCACCATCCATTCTCTGCTGGAAGGCCAGTAATATGGAGAATACCTCATATAATCACAGTAACATATTCTCCTTTTGTACCTCTAGATGTTGTGTCTTTTTCTCCTGAAATTGAGTCAAAACCAGTTTTCTTTAATTGCAAATTGTGCTCCTGTCTGAATTGGGGGATCAAACTAAACAAATTTAATCTCTTTTTCATATTACAGCCCTTCAAATATTTGAAGACACTTATAAATCATCTCTAAAACTACTTTTTCCCCAGGTTAAACATACCCCATTCTTTCAACTAAGTCTTGAATGACGTGGAATCTAATCACTACCCTGGTGATTTTTTTTGGATAGTCTTCCAACTTTTGAACAAATATCTTTAAGCATGACAACCAGAACTGAACAGAATATTATGGATTTCAGCTCACTAGAGTAGAGTACAAAGGTATTTTAATGCCCCTCATTTAGATATTATAGCTCAGTTAATGTAGATATGATAATACTGGACTTCCATAGCTATATCACATTGGTGACCCATTGATATGTATTCACCCTCCACTAAAACCCTCAGAAATTTTTTTCACATGAACTGGTATCCAATTATATCTGCCCCATCCTTCAATCTCCTGTTCTAAGCTTGTGTAGTAAATCTACTCAACTGTAGGGTTTCAAATTTATTTCTACTAACTTTACACAGCTAACTTAAAAACAAAAGAAAAGTCTTCATTTCCAAAACTCTAGATGTAATTATGTACCTTAAAAAGTATTAATATAAATTCATATATAAAAATACAAATCCATTCATGTCATATATATATATACAGAAAGATATAGATAGATAGATGAATAGAGATAGATGATGGATAGATAGATAGATAGATAGATAGATAGATAGATAGATAGATAGATAGATAGATAGACAGATAGAGAGATCATTTGCTAAATGCTTTCTAAAAAGTCAATGGATAGAGAACAGGTTATATAGTGAGGAGATAACTAGTTTCTCCACTTTCTTGCAGAATGTCTCTAATGCCTCATCGTCATGTGGAAGATTCCATGGGGTACCCAATGATGTGGCACCACAGATAATTTTTACAATGCTAGAAACATTTCAAATACTGTCTAGGAAAAATACTCTGTTTTTCTAGAGATTACACAGTTGAGTGCTGAATGGCTCATCATCAATAGACTGGACACTTGGTAATGAGTTCTTTGGATATAGCAACCCATGAAACAAAGAAAAATATAAACTGATTCAGTATTGTGAAGACCTATTCCATTGACGCAGTAAGGGTGGCAAAGTAATGGGAGGAAACAGCAGAGAGTAATGAAAATCACAGTTTTTTAATCACCTATAAAAATTAACTTAACTTCTACCAATCTGAATGATATTTCATTATCCAAAGTCCAATGAATGGTTATATCAATGGTAGAACTAATATTACCAATTTTGACATTGTCCCTATAAAGGAAATCAGCAGACAAAAAGAGGTTGTAACTAAATAGACGGGTGATTAACAGGGCCTTCTTCAAGAGGCAAGTAAAGGAGTTGTCAGAGATTTATTTTTTGCGCATGTACATAGGCAACATGATATATAATTTCATAGGCTTTTTGATCATCACATATTGCAATGAACCCAGTGATCACTCAAGTAAAGACTATCATAAAAATGATTGCAACTTATATGCCAACATCTGTTCCAAAGGTTAAGGAAATAGGGAAACTCTATGGAGAACTTGATTAGACTGCCAATTAAATCAACATGTAGTTCGGTATTCGGTGGCAGCTAGGTAGTGCAATGAATAGAACACTGGGTCTAATTTCAGGAAGACTTGAGTTCAAATTTGGCCTCAGACTCTTACCAGCCATATGACTTTGAACAAGTTATTTAATCTTTTTTTCAATCATTTTCCTCAATTGTATAATGGAGATAATGTCACTTCCCTTACAGGAGTTAATATTTATAAAGCACTGCAAGTGTCTGACACATAGTAGGTAATTTTAAAGTGTTACCTGTTATATTATTCATCAAAAGTTGGTATAGGACTTGATGATGAAAATACATTGGAAAATGTAATTCAGGATTTAGAAATGACAGAGACCAAAGGCTTATGGACTACATAGAGGCTTCATGCCTACAAATAATGAATATATAACTCCAAAGACTTGGATCATGCCAGATCTGGTAAATTCCAAATAATATTGAAAAAATTAAAATAATTATATCTTAAGGAGATTTATTTATACAGTGCCATGCCAGGAAACTGAATCACTTCCATTTGAACTGTCTTAGGAACATTTTGAGGATCACCTGGCAGGATAAGGAATCAGACACTGAAGTCCTTGCTTGAGCTGAACTGCCAAGCATTCAACTATGCTACAAAGAGCGCAACACCAATGGGCTGCCCATGCTGTTCAAATTCAAAATGTATGCTTTGCCAAAAAGACTATTTTATGGAGAACTCACATGGAGCAGACAATCACATGGTGGTCAAAAGAAATGATACAAGGACACACTCACGAACTTTGGATTTGACTGTGCAACGTGGGAGACACTGGCACAGGACCACTCAGCATGGCGTGCACATATCAGAAAGGGTGCTGTGCTCTCTGAGCAAAGCAGAATTGAGACAGCACAAAGTAAATGTTGGATGCATAAATTTGGGGTTTCCACCCCAAAAATTCATATGCACTATCTGTGCCCAACCTGTGTAGAGCATTTCGAGCTTGCATTGTTCTGATCAACCACAGTCAGACGCACTGAAATTTCACTTTATCATGATGATATCATTTTGGTCCTCTTGGAGAAGGAAGGACAGCAACCCCCATACACACATATACATACATCCAGAGTGTGTGTGTGTGTATTTATTTCTTCATTGGAAAACTGACCATTCACATCCTTTGACCATTGTATTCTTAGAGGTTTGACAAAGTTCTTTATATATTTTTGATATGAAACCTTTATCTGATCAACTGTCCATAATCTCCACCCTGCCCCCCCAATAATTTTCTATTTTCCTTCTGATCTTGGCTACATTTGTTTTATTTGTACAAAGCTTTTTAACTTAAAGTAATTGAAATTATTCATTTTGCACCTAATTTTGCTATCTCTTGTTTATTTATGAAGTGTTTGCCTATCCATAAGTCTGATAAGTAATATGTTGCATTATCTTCTAATTTTCTTGTAATATTTCTCTTTATATCTAGGGCATATATGCATGTCTACTTGATTCCTTTCTTCTGTCTTTCTGTTTCTTTGCTCAATTCAATTCCAAGTTCAATAGGAAAGCTTATTCTATAGGAAGCCTGAAACCCCACCCTAAGCAGCTAAAGCCACCATTGAAATTCTCCATCTAATTTTATATATGTATGTACATATGTTTGTATCCCTTGATGGAATATAAGTGTAATGTTCTCTATAGAGTCAACATAACGTCATTCACAAAAAAAATATCTTGAGACTTCAGTCATCAACAGGAAACAGTTTTCCCATCTGTACAAGGAACTGGCTATACTCCTTGATAGGGGCAAACACTTCATTAAGAAGAAGTGGTTTCCCCATTCCTGATGTAGCCATGCTGGTCCCTTGAAATCAATGTTTCTTTTACAGATTTTATGAATACCTTCAATAAAATGATATATTTTATATTGTTGCCATGATGTGACATTAAGTTCATTGACATACTCCATAAATTCCATTTTATTTGGTTCAATAAAAATTGGGATAGATTTTGTCTTTCCCTAGTCCTAGAGCACTTCTACCCATTTCAATGATCCTACTTTAAAAAAATATATTTTATTTACTTTTGTCATTCATTTAATTTTTTTTTTTTGCATTCTGAATTCTTTCCCTTCCTCCTACCACTCTTCCATCCACTGTGAAAGCAAGAAACATGATACCAGTTACACATCTGGGATTATGCATGACAAACACAATGGTCATTTACTACTGGGTATTGTATATGTAATCTATTCCACTGATCCACCACTCTATTTCATTCCCAGAACCAGATAGCTTTGATGATTATCACTTTGTACTACAGTTTGAGAACTTGTACTACAAGTCTAACTTCCTTCAGATTTTTTCATTAATTCTCTTGACGTTCTCTGCATTTTTGTTATAATTTTTTGAGCTCCTTAAAATAATTTTTGGTAGTTTGATTGTTATATCATCAAATAATTAATTTAGGTAGAATTGTCATTTTATTATTTTTGGTTCAGCCTACCTATTAACAATGAATACTTTCCAATTATTTATAAATGATTTTATTAATGTGAAAAGTGTTTTGTAATTGTATTCATATAATTCCTAGATTTGTATTGGCAAGTAAACTTCCAGGTGTTTTATATTGTCTAAATGCAATTTTTCTTTCTATCTCTTACTGCTGGATTTTATTGGTAATATATAAAAATGGGATGATTTATGTCAGTTTATTTAAATCCTGAAGCTTTACTAAAGTTGTTTCAACTAGTTTTTTAGTTGATGGACTAGGATTCTTTAAGTATACCATAATATCATCTGCAAAGAGTTACATTTTTGTTTCTTCATTGCCTATTCTAATGTCTTCAATTTCTTTTTCTTCTCTTATTGCTTAAGTTAACGTTTCTAGTACAATATGAATAATAGTGGTGATACTGGGCATCCCTGCTTCACCCCTGATGTTATTGAGAAGGCTTCAAGCCTATCCCCATTACACATAATGCTTGCTGATGGTTTTAGATAAATACTATTTAACATTATAAGGAAGACTCCATTTATTCCTTTGCTCACTAGAATTCCTAAGAGTTCTAAGTATCATCATCCCATTTATGGATGTAAAAAGGTTAACCTTTTTGAGTATCGCATAATTTTTCTTTCTTGTTTAACTTTCGATGCTTCTCTTAAAAGTCAAACTTTCTATTCAACTCTGGTCTTTTCATCAGAAATGCTCAAAAATCCTCTCTTTCATTAAATGTTCATTTCCCCCCTTCATTTCACTGGGTAGCTGATTCTTTGTTGTAATCGTAGCTGCTTCACCTCCAGAATATTGCATTCTAAGACTCTGCTCCTTTATCATGAAAGCTTATATATCTTTTGTCATCTTGACTGTGCTGCCACAACATTTGAAGTTCATTTGTGTTCCTATCTGCTTGCAAGATTTTCTCTTTGAAAAAGAGTTTTTGGGAGGTTTGATTTTGGGATCTCATTCAGGAGATGATTGGTATAGTCTTTCAATTTCTATTTTACCTTCTGGTTCTAGGATATCAGAACAATATTCCTTGATAATTTCTTGAAATATGATATTTAAGCTTTGTTTTTGATCATGGTTGTCAGGTAGTCCAATAATTCTTAAATTGTCTCTCCATCAGTTTTCCATGTCAGTTGTTATTTTCAACGAGATATTTTACGTTTTCTTCTTTTTCATTTCTCTGATCTTTGTTTTATTGTAACTTGTTATCTCATGGAGTTGTGAGTTTGCACCTGCTCAATTCTAATTTTTAAAGAATTATTTTCTTCAGTGATTTTTCTGTACCTCTTTCTCCATTTCACCAATTCTGCTTTTTAAGGAGTGCTTCCCTTCAGTGAATTTTTTTGTCTCTTTTATTGTTTGGCCTATCCTGTTCTTTAAAGTGTTATCATTTTCAGAATTTTTGTGCCTTTTTCATCAAGCTTTTGACTGCCTTTTCTTAATTTCCTCTATTATTCTCATTTCTTAAATTTCCTTCTACCTCTCTTCTTGCTTTTTTAAAAAAATCCTTTTGGGGCTCTTCCTGGAATATTCATTCAGCTTATGTGCTATTCACATATTTTTTTCTCCTTTGAGACTTTGCTTGGAGGTTTTGCGATATCATTGTGTCTTCTAAGTTTGTGTCATGGTTTTCCATATTTCCAAACAAGCTTTTTTGTGGTCTAGTCCTTTTTTGCTCATTTATCCAGCCTTCTTCTTGACTTTTAACTTGATGGTAAAGTTGGACTCTGTTCCAACTTGAGTTGGGGGGGTACTGTCCCAAAGTAAGTTTTTCATGCTTCTGTTTTCAGAGATAGTTATGGAGTTCTGTAAGTTTTCAGTGCTATGGTCTAAAGAATGGTATGATCTTCTGGCCTGTACTCTAATCATTACCTAGGAAGAGACCTAATTCCTCTGTATCCACAAGTAATAGTGTTCTTCTTTCCCCTAGAAATGCAATCCAGAACTACCTATGAGTAATGCAAGAAGGTCCTGAACATAGCACCAGCAAAGGGTCCCTTGTATTTTCTTTGTATCCAACCCCCCTTACCATCTATGGAGTGAAAGTTACCAAGACTGCTGCTGCTGTTGCTACTGCAGCTGCTGTTTCTGCAGCTCCTTTCCAGGCCTGATGCTAGTGCTACAATGGCCTGCACTGCACTCCAGGCTGACCATCACTCTGATGTAATAGACTTTCTTCCGGAGCTTCTAAATTGTCCTGGACTGGAAAAAATATTTCACCCCAATCTTTTGTTGGTTCTCCCACACCCAGTGTTTAATTTGAGCTGTTAATTTAAAGTTATTTGGAAGGGAATATTGAGAGAATCCAGCAGAATTTCTGCCTCTGCTCCATCATATTTCATGATTTTTCAATCCTGGAAAGCATCTGGGTTAGATGACTTGAAACAGATTTTATCAAAGTCAGCTAGTTGTTCACTTAGTGTCTCCTTATTTCAGGAATCAATTTCCATTTGGCCAGCATTGTTTAGTTCTTTTTAGTTCAAATAAAATCAGTCTTGGCATAGAATACAGAAGCAAATAGTGGTTGAGAAAATCCGCCTTTCTATTATTAATTACTTTCACCACCCCCCCCCAAACACTAATCCTACTCCTCTTTTGATCTCATTCTTTTCCCACCCCCACCTCAATTGCACTATAAATTGCAGTAAATAGAAGTAGGAGATTAATGGATTAGAACGATTATATTTGGGATTTCTCCAGAATACAATTAATTTTTAATGCAGGTCTTCAATTCCATTAAGCAAAGGAATAATTGACATGAAGATTTCAATATTGGTCAGAAGCAGCTTCTTGGGGAAGAAGATCATTCAGATTTTCACAAATCATATTGAATCAATTTCATTCCCAATCTACCCATTTGTCAGTTGACCTTTGAATGTCATTCTGTGGCTCTCTGTTCAATGCAAAACAAAAGTAAAAAAGGGAATTTGCCTTCGGGTCATGCATTAGCAAATACCATCATTCCCCAGTCTTGTGATGAATTTTACAATCTTTGGTATAAGTAGACAATGGCAAGATTGTGCCATTTCATAGTAGATGTTTGATTTTTTTGGTACAAATTTGTGATTTCATTGGTGTAAAGAATTCTTAAAGAGTAATGTCCTATTTTCCAATATCTATCATTTACAGTCTTGGAGAACTGCTGGGACACAGAACGCTAGTAATTTATCCAGGTTCATATGATCAGTTTATTTCAGAGGGACTCAAATCTAGGTCTTCTAGAATTCAAGGCCAGTTCTCTAAATCATCACACTGCTCTCTTATTTTACTTTTAATGAAAGAATTATCAACATGAATCAATTCAATTTGACAAGAATTTATAAAGTTTCTACTCTATGCAGGATCACAGTATGTCCATTAATCATGAAATACCATTGTTTCCAGAAATTACAGATCATTAAAGGAGTCAGAAAGGTTGATTTTATCATATATCCCACAGGGCGCCCAAAGAGTGGTGGAGGGCATAAATAGTCTCTCTGAATAGAATGCCAGGCCTGGAGGCAAGAAGATTCCTCTTTCTAAGTTCAAATTTGACCCTGAACAACTCACTTAACTCTGCTTGCCTCAGTTCTTCATCTATAAAATGAGCTGGAGAAGGAAATGGCAAACCACTCCAGCATCTTTGCCAAAAAAAAAAACCCCAGATCTGGTCACAGAGAGTCATATATGACTAAAATAACTGAACAACAAAAATAAAATACACATTGCTCAAGATAAACTGTGTAGAAGATGTCATCAAAGAGACCTGTAAACAAAAAAGAAAATGTGTCAGTTGGTTACGGGGTCATAAATTTGGTTAGGAGATTTATAGGTCATAAGGTTCAAACCTCTTATTTTATAGATGTGAAAACTGAGCCCCTGATAATAGGACCTAAGCTATTGTCTTACAACAGTTCACTTATTCCATAGAATATGAGGTCCTTGAGGGCAAGAACCATGTTTTTGCCTTTTGCTATATGACCAGAACATTCCAAAAATCCTGTCATGTAGTAGGTGATAAATAAATACTTTTTGACTGCCTGAGGAAGTATTTTAACACAGAAATCCTGAGTCCAAGACTAGCATTATTTATGCTGTGAACGTCTTTTTTTTTTTTTTTTAATGCTGCCTTTCACATAGAGCAAAAAATAATCGATAACTAGCTCATGGGATCCCTTTGTATCTATATGTTGTCAAAGGCATACATATCTATGGGCCAACGTTGCACAGGTTGTGTAAGCATAGGAAGGTTGCTATCTACATATTGGGAAGACTGCAGTTATCCCTTCCCCAACACAGTTTCAATATAATGCAGATTGGGTAAGAAGTTAAATGGGAACTTTTTGAAAGTTTTGTGGAAGTCACAGAAGACACACAAAGACAAGGAGAAAAAGTTAAAAGCACCAAAATGCATAAAATATATGTGTATTAGTACTACAGTAATTCAGACTTCTCTGGTATGAAGGGAGGGTCAAAAATTTTATGTGAATTTTCCAGATGAGGGGGGTGCCATACTTCTGACCTCTGTGATGTATCCTCTTTGATGAAATTTCAGATCTACAGAAGAATCTGTACATGCACTACGTAAAATATGTTGTAGGAGGTACAAAGGTGAGTAATACATAGTCCCTGACCACTAGGAAAGAATGAAAAAGAACTTCACCAATTCTAGTGGCAAGTCTCATGGATTAAAAGTACTCCAAAGACATTTTTTTCTGTATTAGACACACTGACACTTTATAAAGCATATTAATTACTTATCATTAAATGGGAGAAAAATGACAAGACCTTGCTTGCATTGTGTTGAAAGTCCTTAGTGAAAGGAGAGAGAGATGAGTTACAGCAGAATATCACACCGTTTCAGCTTGTTTTCACTATCATTAACCTTTTTCATAATAGGCAGCATTTGAAAGTGACAAACCAGGCAAAGCATCACCAGTTTGGCATGCAACCTTCCTGTCAACCCTTGAAATGTTTGCTGGAAAATGTCAAAGTGCACTGCAGAAATCACTTATTGGCAGATAACACTCCTCAGATTTCAGTACCATAGGGATGAGAATTGGCAGTAATTGGTCTTTCAATACCTGAGAAAGGGCTATGGACTTTCAATGATACTTTATAAAAGGCATTAAGGACAATTGCTGAAAAAAGGGATTGTTTCGCTTTTATTAGCTGTCAAAATAAAACTAGCAGACAAAGTACCTAGGATATTCAGATGTTACAAAATAATCTTAAAATGGGTACAGCTAGTTAAACATAATTTTACCCAAGATGGGTGGATACAATACCACAGGATAAACTGTCCAAATTACAGTAAGAAAAACTTCAGATGATATAAAAAAAACTCATGAATATGGACAGTAAAATAATTGTTTCTTGAAGATGTATTAAGGCACCCCCACAGCTACACATTAAGAGATTGTTAATTTCTGAATGTGGGCATGAGTGACATTTCATCTGAACAATCTGACTTGTGAGGGTGTATCTTCACTCCAACTACATTGCTTTTCTTAGGGAAAAAAAGGAGAAGTTGATCAAAGTGATAAACTCTGTCGGTTCTGTATTGCTAATGAGCTGCAAATACTATCCAGCCTCTCTAAATTTCATTGCTGTGGTACAAGTTTTCATTAGTCTTTAATTGTTTCAGCTCTGGGAAGAGTCCTTTACATATTTACATATACATGTATATGTAATGTACATGCATACATGCATGTACACATACTGATATGCCTACAGATACACCTATATGTGTAGGTATATGCACATGCATGTACACATGTACATGTTATATATATTTATATGTATGTGTGCGTATATACATTTGTATATGTGTGCGTGCATCTGTATATGTGTGTATGTACATTTGTATGAGCCATGACTTGAGCTGTATTATTCAGTGGAGCTACATAAGAAACCTTTTATATTATCAACAATAAGCCTGGAAGCAGATCTTCAAGCAAATATTTTACACCAGAATCTAAAGCTACATAAATTCAAGCGTTCAACTGATTTTTCTAAAGCAGATTTATTCAAAGTCATATGTATTCAACAGTACCTCTGACATAGAGAACTCAACTTGATAATTAAATTTTGCAGGTGTACTGATTTGATCTTGATGAATATGAATTTATGGAAAAAAGTGTGAAACTGGAGCAAGTGTAGGAAGATTTTTTTTATATATATTTTGAAGAAAATGGTGTCAAATCTTTCCATCTAAAGAGAATCCCAAGGGACACTTGAGTAAATGTAAGATCTCTTTAGTCTTTAGGAGTTTCTTTCAAGTCTCAAATTGAGTTGGTTTATGGGTTTATCTTTTTATACGGTCAAAGATGACTTTTAGGAGTCCTGAAGATTACACAATTCTATCATGTGGGAAATATTCAAGAATTTTAAAAATTCTTAAAAGAGTTTAATTAGGGTAATTCTTAGAATAAAATAATATTATTACTAAGTAGGTCTTTTAAGAACACATCCCACAAGGAATGTGAGATGGACCAGATCTTTGGGGGCTTGGAAACTAGTCAGGGCCTTTAAGGAAATTTATGCAAAATCAATTGTGCTGATCAAAGATTTTAGACCTAGGAATGGAAGGTACCTCAGAGGCTGCCTAGTTGTCCCCTATTATATTAAACCAACCAGCAAATAAATATTATAGTAATGATAAGCAGCTAGCATTTGTATTGTGTCTATTATGTGCTAGGCATTGTGTTAAACACTTTTTGAATATTATCTCATTTCTACTATTTTTATCACTTGATGGATGAGGAAACTGAGAGATTAGATTATTTGCCCACCTTTACACAGATGTTATAGGTGAGAGTTGAATTCAGCTCCTTTGGCTCTAAAGTCAGAGTTCTTGCCATGACACCACAGTGCCTTCCAGACTGTTCCTTTGCCATGACTACTTGTATTGATCTAGAATACATTTTCTTTATGTGATAGATTTCTTTGATTGAAAAGCCTTTCAATCACAAGACAGATTATCTCAATCCTAGTTTTAGCCCTGTCACGATTTGTTCTGTGGCCATGAAAAAGTTCCTTAACATACTTAAAACTGAGTATCCTCTAATCTAAAGTGGGGAGTATACAAGATGGCCTATAGATTCTTTTCTAGTCCCCAAACTCCATGCTCATCTAGCCCAACCTCCTTCTGGTACAACCGAAGACTGTCAGACAAGTAAAACATTTTGTCCACTGTTTCATGCCTAGGGAAAATTATGAAAAAGTCAGGATTTGAAACCTATTCCTCTAACTTCAAATCTAATTTCAACTGTTCCACATGATCCCTAATATTCTGTGGTCTGGGACTTTTTTTTTGCCCTGCTTTTATATTAGCATGAAGGATTCAATAATAATTCCTATGCCCATTCAACGGTATGTTCTATTAAAAATAGCTTCTAAAGCAATATTTTCTACTTAGAGAATATGTTTTACACTGTGAGTATATGTGTGTGTGTGTGTGTGCATGTGTGTGAATAATCTATCTACTCATTGTACAGAGAAGGAAAGGACCTAGACTTCTGACTTCATTCATAGAAGGAACTTCCATGTGAAAAAACTCTCATCTCCAACACAAGCTAACAGTTTTTCTGCAATTTATGGTCCTATTTACCTCTACAGCATTGAGAGGTTAAGTAACTTGCCCAAGGTGACATAAGCAGCATATGTCACAGGTAGGGATTGAACCCATCTTCCTAACTCCAAGGATGGCTCTTCGTACAACATACCATGCCAATATTCTACTGCCTCTCTGTGCCAGAGATAGCACAGATAAACTACGATACTCTAGCACTAACTGTGCTGAATCATTCAGAAATAGCAGGTTAACTAAATATCTACACTCTGTCTAATATTCTCGGTGTCTTAAAGAAAGATGCATTTCACTTGTAGCTTTTTTTTTTCTAAAATGGTAAAAGAAAATGGAAAATAATAAGCTCAATTCTAGCTGACTATTGGGAAAAACTATCAAGCATGTTTTATTTAGCAATCTCTTCCTAGAATGAGAGGCAGTATGGCATAGAAGTGTAGCACCAATGTGATATTCACAGCACCTATAGCAGCCATGAACATCCTGGCACAATCCTGAATCACGAAATACAACAGACTCTCCACATGAAAGACAGAATCAAAACACTTGTTCAGATATCAGAAACCCAAATCCATCATAGTAACAAAAATCTATGTGCAATAATAATCTAGAGAACAATGTCATCCCCAAGTCTTTCCCATGCTAGACTTCTCACAAACCACCTCCATTAAACAAATCACAAGCAAGCCCCTTAAACAAAATCACAAATATGCTCTTTCACTCATGCTAGCCAAGCTGCCTGCTTGCCTGCATCCTTCCTAGCTCTGACTGCTCTTATGAATACCTTTCTCTCAATTCTGCTTCACCCATTCTACACATTCCGCAAGCTCCCCCCACCACATGTGACTTAGGCTTTCATGTGATTTAAGCAGGTCATATGGGTCTATTAATGAAAGGGAACAATCTTCTTATTTAATTTACCTTTACCTTCAGTCCCAAGATATTTTGTATTCATTACACAGGTTGATAGGGCAACTGGTAGAAACAGAACTTTAACAGGGATAACAGAAAATAAACATATAAAACAATATTGTAGGCAACTGATGTCAGCAGAACTTTATATTATTATGTATTATATTATTATTATATATAATATGTTATTATATATGTTATATTTTAAGAGGGATCACACAAAATAAGCACATAAAACTATATCTTATGGTGGGACTGGAGCACAAGCGCTCCATCATTCCCCCCTGGAATGATCTTGGGTAAGGGGCAAAGGTCTCTTCTTCCATAACTACTTCCTGCTGAGATTGGACACAAAGCTGTTCCTGCCCCAACAGATCCTATTTGAGGGATCTGGAGTTTGGTCAATGGCAGATCCAGGGGTGGCACATCACAGTCATGGACAAGGGTTGACGTCTGGCTTAAGCAATCAGGTATCTGCAGGTAGAGGGTACTAAGTCTTCAGAAAACAAATCTAGCAAACAATTTTAACAGACAAAAAGCCAAAAAGCAACAGGGAGACAATAACTAGAAGCAGGGTAGATATAGGGTCAGCCCAGCTTCTGGAGTCCATGAACCCACTATCATAGCTTCATTCATAATGGAATATATGAGTTAAGGGTCCAATTTCATAATCATTTTCTCTTGAATATAAAACAGTGTTATAATTTCTACAGCCTTTGGAACACTATCGGGCTTCCATTTTACCCTTACTTTAGCTATCAATTTTATTCTATCAATGGAACCCAATCCTTCAGTTCCTCTGCTTGTTACTTCCAAAGTAGAGTCAGTTTTCACAAGTGGTCTTGTTTCACAAGGAATAATAAATCACTCGAGCTATTCTATCATTTTTACAAAACTGCATTGGTTCTTCACCTAAATTTTGGAATGTCACAATAATTTCTCCCTGATAATTACAATCTATCACTCCAGACAATACATATATTCTTCAAGGTGTTAATCCTGATTTAGGTAATATCCATCCAAAATTATTTTTAGGGATTCTCATACATACTACAGTAGAGATTTTTTCTTATTTTTTTCTATCAAAACCTAAAGTCCTCTATACAATATAAATCATACACTGCCAAAGCAGATGTTCCTCAATACAGTGCTGGCACCTCTGGCCTCACAGTCCAATACTCAATATTTGGGATCTTAAGTTTTTGTTGTTTTCTAACTTAGAGATTTGGGGAGGGTTCATCATTCTGACTAGAGGTATTTTTTCTTTATTCTGAGCTGGGACCTGGCCAATCTCCCATTCTCCCTGCAGATGTAAGGAACTTGAATACAATTTTTCAGAAAGATCTGTAGGAGTAGGTCTCATCTTCCTGCTCAGTCTAATGTCAGCCTCTTTCCTCGAAACCTTTTATATAGTTCATTAGTTGGAATGCCATCTATTCTTCCAAAATCTACTCCTGCTCTCAGTGGAGCAGTGAATAATTCTTGTAAATCTATTCTGACTTTAATTCCCTGATTATTTACTCTTCTCTCGAGGAAATTTGTCTATTTATCTTTTTCACTGATTCTCACCATCCAAGATGCCAATGATTCTCCCATACTTTGGGTGAACCTATAAAAATATCTGTGACCTCCTGGTGAGTGGAATCCTCAATTACCTCCCCAAATACTGTGGGGACCCCCTGATTGTCCTGCTTCCTTCATAGTGTTTCATTCTCCTTCCACATATCCTCTTGGCCTGTGTTTGGGCCACAAATGAAGCCCTGCCTCTGCAAGGGCTGCATTTGCTTCCCTATTGTTAACTTTGTACCTCCTCCTGTGAGCCAAATCAACAACAGTTTTTTTCTTCCACCATCTGATATTTTTAGCTTGTCCTCCTAAAGGAGAGTTTAGCACAGAAAGTTTCTCTTGCAAATTAGGTAACTCTTTTTTCCATCTGAGTTTTCTCCTCCAGCAGCTTGTGTCTACTTTCACATATAATTTCATAGCTTGTTAGCAAGGCCCAGCTTCTCCTGCACACTCCTGCTATTTCTTTTCCTGGTTCTATTGGTATTCTCTGCAAACATTCTAAATCTCTGGGTCCTCTCTTCTGTACCTTCAGTTCTCAGTTTTCACAAAGCCTTGTGCCTTTAGCCCATTTTCCTGCTAGGGAGAAATAAGGCAAATTCTCCCACCCTTGAACATTCATTTCCTTCTCCAAAGCCTTCCTACTTCAAAATAGAGGTCTGATAATACTTAATCCCCCATCCTTGTTGCCATTTGTGGTGCCAATGGTGTAGGTTCATAGCACCTTCAGCAGCCATGAACATCCCAGCACAATCCTGAAGCACAAAATACAATGGACTCTCCACATGGAAGACAGAACCAAAACATTTATTCAGGCACCAGAAAGCCAAATTCATCACAGTAACAAAATTCTGTACACAGTGACAATGCAGAGGACAATACCATCCCCAAACCTTCCACCTGCTAGGCTTCCCACAAACCAGTTCCATGAAACAAATCACAAGCAGTCCCCTTAAACAAAATCACAAAGGAACTTTTTCACTCACACTAGTCAGGTTCCTACTTGCCTGCATTCTTCCTAGACCTAACTGCTTCCATGACTAGTTTTCACTAAGTTCTGCTCCACCCTTCTTGCTCTACCCATTCAGCAAAATCCTCTCACCACATGGGAGGCTTCTCTGTGATTTAAGCAGGTCACATGACCCATTAATGAATGGGAAAGATCTTCCTATTTAAATTACCATTACAAGAAGATCGAAATATGGATTTACATTGAGCAATATCTGGATCAAGACCTGATGTTTCCACACTCTGACTAACCATCCTAGAAAAGTCATACCAGAATCTACTCTTTCAAACTGATGAGTAATTAACTAACTATTCATAATTTTCTAATAGGTATCCACTAGAAGGAATTCTCATGATGATGAAACTATAGGCCTAGAACAAAACAAATATAAAATATTTTGTTGAAATAATTGATATATAATTATTTAAAATGAATAGAAATAGATTTTAGAACAAGAATGTCATCCTGATGAATATCTGGCGACTGTACCCAGATGGCTCTGGAGGAGAAAGTGAGGCTGGTGACCTTGCACAGCCCTCCCTTACTCAAATCAAAGTCAATTGCAAGTCTTGTCATCACTTCTCTGATGTCTTGGTCCTCTTTGAAAATGAAGGACAAGGGGGCAGAGCCAAGATGGTGGGGTAGAAAGACACACAAAGGCAGGCTTTCCCCACACAGCCCATAAAATACCTGTAGAGAGGGACTCTCAAAAAATTTTTGAGCAGAAGAACTGGAGAACAACAGAGTGGAGGAGATTTCCAGCCCAGGGTGACCTGAAAGGCCCACAGGAAATGTCTGTTGCACTGGAGGCAGAGAGGAGCCCAGCCTTGGTCACATTGCACACAGCCCTCAGGGATGGAATCTCCAGTCCAAGTCATGGAATCCCCAGTCCCAGCAGCAGCAGGTTTGCAGATCCCTCAACCCAGAGGCACCAAAGGTCAGTGACTGGGTTTTTTCAGCTGGCCGGGAAGAGAGAAGGGCCTTCCCATAGCTCTAGCCTTAGGCAGCTGCCATAGAGGCCACATCAGCAGGCAGCAGCAGTTTCTACCACAGCCCCTACAGCAGCTGCATCCATTGTTGGAGTGTAAAAACCCTGGGGACACTGAGGAGATGATTATTACCTCAGACTTGTGTAGAGGCCCTGAGGGAGCTGGTCTTCATCTTGTACTGAATGGCAGCCCTGGCCCCACAGCTTGAGTGAATCCCAGCCCGCCAGTGCTGGCTTGGCGGAACTGGAGGCCAGGTGGCTGTGGAGAGGTAACTGCTAAGATTCTGGGCACAAAAATCTCTTCCTCCTTCCAGACCAGTGTACATGCTTGATTGGGTCACCTTGGTGGAACTGAGATTTTACAGATTCCCAGAGTATACCCTACTCTTGACAAAGGACCCAAAAGTCAAGTAACTGGTTGGGAAAATGCCCCAAAAAGCGAAAAAAAAATAAGACCATAAAAGGTTACTTTCTTGGTAACAGATATCTCCTCCCATCCTTTCGGGTGAGGAAGAGCAATGCTTACCATCAGGGAAAGACATAAAAGTCAAGGTTTCTGTATCCCAAACATCCAAAATAAATATTCAATGGTCTCAGGCCATGGAAGAGATCAAAAAGGATTTTGAAAATCAAGTAAAAGAAGTGGAGGAAAAACTGGGAAGAGAAATGAGAGAGATGCAAGAAAAGCATGAAAAGCAGGTCAACACCTTCCTAAAGGAGAACCAAAAAAATGATGAAGAAAATAATATCTTGAAAAATAGGCTAACTCAATTGGCAAAAGAGGTTCAAAAAGCCAATGAGGAGAAGAATGCTTTCAAAAGCAGAATTAGCCAAATGGAAAAGGAGGTCCAAAAGCTCACTGAAGAAAATAGTTCTTTCAAAATTAGAATGGAACAGATGGAGGCTAATGACTTTATGAGAAACCAAGAAATCACAAAACAAAATCAAAAGAATGAAAAAAATGGAAGATAATGCGAAATATCTCATTGGAAAAATGACTGACCTGGAAAATAGAACCAGGAGAGACAATTTAAAAATTATGGGCCTACCTGAAAGCCATGATCAAAAAAAGAACCTAGACATCATCTTTCATGAAATTATCAAGGAAAACTGCACTGATATTCTAGAATTAGGGGGCAAAATAAATATTGAAAGAATCCACCAATCACCTCCTGAAAGAAATCCCAAAAGAGAAACTCCAAGAAACATTGTCGCCAAATTCCAGAGTTCCCAGGTAAAGGAGAAAATATTGCAAGCAGCTAGAAAGAAACAATTCAAGTATTGTGGAAAAACAATCAGGATAGCACAAGATCTAGCAGCTTCTACATTAAGGGACTGAAGGATTTGGAATATTATATTCCAGAAGTAAAAGGAACTAGGACTAAAACCAAGCAAAACTGAATTAATACTTCAGGGAAAAAATGGTCTTTCAATGAAATAGAGGACTTTCAAGCATTCTTGATGAAAAGATCAGAGCTGAAAAGAAAATTTGACCTTCAAACACAAGAATCAAGAGAAGCATGAAAATGTAAATAGGAAAGAGAAATCATAAAGGACTTACTAAGGTTGAAGTATTTACATTCCTACATGGAAATACAACATTGTAACTCTTGAAACTTTTTTCAGTATCTGGGTAGTTGGTGGGATTACATACACACACACACACACACACACACACACACACAGAAAGAGAGAGAGAGCACACAGGGTGAATTGAATAGGATGGGATCATATCTTTAAAAAAATGAAATTAAGTGGTGAGGGAAATATATTGGGAGAAGAAAGGAAGAAGTGGAATGGGGAAAATTATCTTTCATAAAAGAGGCAAGTAAAAGACTTTTCAGTGGAGGGAAAAAGATGGGAGGTGAGAGAAAAAACATGAAGATTACTCTCATCACATTCAACTAAAGGAAGGAATAAAATGCACACTCATTTTGGTGTGAAAACCTATCTTACAATATAGGAAAGTGGGAGAGAAGGGGATAAGCAGGGTAGAGGGGATGATGGAAGGGAGGGTAGTGGAAGGAAGGAGCAATTAGAAGTCAACACTCTGGGGGAGGGATAGGATCAAAAGAGAGAATATAAGAAATGGGGGGGGGGGGAATAGGATAGAGAGAAATGTAGTTAATCTTACACAACATGACTATTATGGAAGTCATTTGCAAAATTACACAGATATGGCCTATATTGAACTGCTTGTCTTCCCAAAGGGAATGGGTAGGGAGGGAGGGATGGATAAAGAGAAGTTGGAACTCAAAGTTTTAGGAATAACTGTTGAGTATTGTTCTTGCAACTAGGAAATAAGAAATACAGGTAATGGGGTATAGAAAGTTATCTTGCCCTACAGGACAAAAGAGAAGATGGATATAAGGGAAGGGAGGGATGTTAGAAGGGAGGACAGATTGGTGATAGCAGCAATCAGAATGCTTGGCATTTTGGGGTGGGGGAAGGGGAGAAATGGGGAGAAAATTTGGAACCCAAAATTTTGTGGAAATGTATGTTGAAAACTTAAATAAATAAATTTAAATTTAAAAAATTGAAATTGAAAAAAAAAAGAAAATAAAGAACAAAGACAACAACAGTTTACCTTTCAGTATCTAATCTTATAGTTCCTGGTACATAGTACATGAATATTGCTTCTTAAATTGAATTTAAATATTGTTAAACATGGCTAAATATGTTTATGTACATCAATATATATGTAGCTATATGCATATAGATATATAGAGCTACGAGTGTATACATTCATAACTATACACACAAAGATATATATAGATGTACATATATAAACACAAAAATATATAGATATATACACAAACACATAAGTGTAAAGAGCTATACATATGTGTGTATATACATATACAATAATGCATATACACATAAATATGCATTTCTTTGTATAAATACACTCCTATACATATATAGGAGCACATTGGGGCTACAAAATGCTTATTTCTGAAATGCAGCATAATTTTAATTTTATATTTGTGTGTATGTAAAAGTTGCATCAATACCCATATTAATAGAGGGACTTTTCACACCGGAAGTTTCTTGTCCTGCCGCTCTATAGGTGTGATATACTTCTACTATAGGAGATTTTAGGGCACTCCTTGTATGGAAATTCTTTCCACCAATGTATTATATAAGCAATTTAGACTATGTTACATGCCAGAAATCAGCTCTGTATATTCTCATTTTGCACACACATATGCATGTAGGTGAAAAGTATCTTACAGATTCAAAAAGAGAATGCAATATTACCATAAAAACAATATATTAGATGATTTTCCTGAGAAGTTGATGTTTGCAAATTCATTTTGTTTTCCAATATAACAATATTTTATTGTTATGTATTTGAGACATAAAGCTGTCAGATTAATGTGTGTTCTCATGCAAAACTTCATTCTTTACTGTCTGATATTAATTCCTCTCTGACATTCCCTGAAAGACAGTTCCCATTTTAGTATTACTGTAGCGAAGAGAAAAAGTTCCTCTTTTAGAGCAAACAGACTCCAATTTGATTTCCAATATTTCTTAAGCGTAAAATGATTGGATTCAAGATTAGCTATTTTAAAATGACCCAACATATACATGTAAACTCTTTGACATGATCAATTATCAATTGGTAGGGGAGAGAAATAAGAGCCCAATGATACTCTGCTTTACTCAGACTATATCCAGAATATTATGTTCAATTTGGGGTGCTATAATTTAGGAAGGACTAATAAACTGGAAAATGACCAGAACAGTGAAGGATACTGAGGTCTTGTCCTAGGGAGACTGATCAAAGAATTAAGGGGTGCTTAATCTGGTAGGTAGAAGATTTATCAAGAAACTGACAAATTCTTTAATCTGAAGATAGAAAAGGAATTAGAATCACTCTGTTTGGATCCATGGAACAAAGAAATGATCAGAGACTATTTCAATTCCACAAAAATGAATTTCTGTGAAAAACAAAATAAAGTAATGTAGCTCAGATAAGAATGAAAGTGGCCAAAAGGAGAAAAAGCTTTACATTGAATATTTTGGATAAATGGCTGATATTCAGCTTTCCCTGACAATTAATACAAATGCAATAGACCAATCTATTCTCCAACAGAGAAGTTCTCAATGGATATAAATAAATAGTTCTCAAAATATCACAGACTATTGAAAATATGAAAAATATCTTCCATATAACTAACAAGAAAACTCAAAATTAAAATAACTCTATGGTTTTGCTCCACCCTCAGCAAATTACAAAATTCAATAAAAGGTGAAAATAATAAGTAGAAGGGCTATGGAAATGCAGGCACACTAATTCATAGTGCAATTGTGACTTGGTTCAATCATTCTAGGAAATAGTTTGTGATTATCATTAGCATGGAACGAACTTCTCATATCTTTAACACAGAAATCTCATTGCTGGACATATCCCCAAGAGGTAGAACACAAAAGGTCTCATGTGCATTCACAGGAACGTGTGTATGTGTGTGTGTGTGTGTGTGTGTGTGTGTGTGTGTGTGTGTGTGTGTGTGTGTGTGAGAGAGAGAGAGAGAGAGAGAGAGAGAGAGAGAGAGAGAGAGAGACAGAGACAGAGACAGAGACAGAGACAGAGACAGAGACAGAGACATAGACAGACAGACAGAGACAGAGACAGGGACAGAGAGACAGAGAGCACAGAAAATAGGAAGCAAAGATAGGAAATGGAATATCATCTATAAGGAACAAGGACTAGGCTTGCTTTCCTGGTTGATAAAATATATTAAAGAGAGTAGAATGCAATAAGCTGTTAATGAAGGAATGGTTTATAAGAAAATCTAAGGTCTAACTACGTACCAATCACTGTCCTAAACACTAGAGATGCAAAGATATAAGCAAAGACTCTTCCTGATATCAAGATGCTCAATTAGATGTTTTACAGAGTCTCTGGACTTTTAAAGTAAACTGTGATGATATGATTTGAAAATAAGGATAGTTTCACCTCTTTGATAATGATTGCAACTTTAATTACTTTCTTTTGCCTTATTGTGATAGCTAAAATTTCTGTTACTTTGTCAAATGACAGTTGCATAAGGGGGCACCTTGCTTTTGTTCCTGTGCATGCTAGGAATTCCTTGTGACAGTCAGTCAACCAAAAGATATTTATTAGGATATGCCAGGCACTATATTGAGCTCTGGGGCTAAAAGAAAGACCAAAACCAAAATAAAACAAAAACAGTCCCTGCTTTCAAGGAGATCTAATGGGGAAGACAAGATGAAAACTACATATGAACAAAATATAGACAGGATAAATTGAAAATGTTTACAGACACTAGAATTAAGGAGGCTTGGAAGAGTTACATGTAGAAAGTGGTTTTGAAGGAATACAGGGAGGATGGGATATGGGGATGAGGAGGAAGAGATTTCAAGGTGTAGGGGATAGTGAGGGATAATGTCCTAAGCAGTGCTTTGTGTGAATAGTAAGAAGGTCACTTGATTGCAGATGGGGACAAGGAGTAAAATAAGTGTGAAAGTAATACAGGGTCTCCAATTGATAAATGGTCAAAGGATATGAAAAGACAGGTTTCAGATGCAGAAATAAAAACTATCTATAGACACATGAAAAAATACTCTAAATCACTATTGATTAGAGAACTGCAAATTAAAACAACTCTGAGGTACTGCCTCACACCTATCAGATTGGTTCATATCGCAGAAAAGGAAAAGGATGAATGTTGGAGAAGATGTGGGAAAACTGGAATACTAATTAATTTATGGTGGAGTTGTGAATTGATCCAACCATTCTGGAAAACAAATTTGTACTATGCCCCAAAGGCTATAACACTGCACATACTCTTTCATCTATCAATACCACTACTAGGTCTGTATCCTAAAGAGATCATATAAGAAAAGGGGGAAAGACTCACATGTACATAAATACTGATAGCTACTCTCTTGGTGGTTGTGAAGAATTGAAAGATAAGCCAATGTCTATCAACTGGGGAATGGCATAACAGGTTCTTGTATATGAACGTAATGGAACACTATTGTTCTATAAGAAATGATGAACAGGAAGAGTTCAGAAAAGCCTGAAAAGACTTATATGAACCGATGCCTAATGAAGTGAGCACACAGTAACAGCAATATTGTGAGATGATCCACTGTGATAGACATAACTCTTCTCAGCCATACAGGGTCTCCAGGACAATTCTAAAAAACTTATTTTGGACAATGCTATACATGTCCAGAGAAAGAACTATGGGGTCTGAATACAGATTAAAGCAGACTATTTTCACTTCTTTTTCTTTCTTGTATTTTTTCCTTTTGTACTGAGTCTTCTTTCACAACATGATTCATGCAGAAATATGATTAATATTAATATGATTGTACGTGTATAACCTATATCAGATTGCTTGCTTGGGGAGGGGAGAGAAAAGGGAGGGAGAAAAATTGGGGACTCAAAAATCTTCTAAAAATAAATGCTGAAAACTGAAAAGAAAAAGCAATTAAGAATTTTTTTTTGTTAATTCACCAATAAAAAAGTAATACAGGGACAGGTTATGAAATGCTTTGAACACAAAATAGGATTTTATATTTAATCATTATAATAATAGAGAGCCATTAGATATTACTGAATAGGGAGATACGTTGTACTTTAGGAAACACAGTATAACAGCTAAGTGGAGAATTAACTGAAATTGGCAAAGACTTGAGGAAGTGATATTAATCAAAAAGCTACTGCAACCCTTAAGGCATGAGGTGTTGAGAGGATGTACCAGGATGAATGCATTGTGTTAAAAGAGAGAGAGGGACATGCAAAGAGGGCAGTCACAAAAGTTGAATCAATAAAACTTGCAAATATTGGGAGTGAGAGAGAAGCCAAAGATTATACAAAGTTTGAGAATTTGGATGACTGAGAGGTTGGTGTTACAGTAATAGGACAATTAGGAAGAGGGGAGTGTTGGGGAAGCAAGGTGGAAAAATGACTTCAAGTTTGGATGTGATTCAAGATACCCAACAAGGAGTTGGAGATGCAAGACTGGAGGACAGGTAACAGATTAGCATTGGATGAGTAATCTGGTAAAATAAGAGTAAAGGTGATAATTTAATCCATGGGATGTGATGAGATCACCAAATGAAATAGTATAGAGGATGAAGAATAGAGAAGAGGGTCCAAGAGAGAGCCTTGGAAAGATCTACGATTTATGGGCACGACCTGGGGGAAAAATCCAACAAAAGAGAACTAAGAATGTCCAGACACATAAGAGGAGAGCCAGGAGAGGACAGTGCCAAGAAGAACATTAAGAAAGTATCAAGGAGAAGAGGGTGTATATTACTACTCCAAATAATTATTAACATTCATATCATCCCTTCTGAGTTCAGGCCCAACATAGCGCTTCCCAAGCATCTCCCTTCTGAATCTCCTGTTCTCCAGCACCCACCTCCATCCAAAGCCTTGCACCCTGGTTCTGATGGGTGGGCATTCACCTTATCTTGCCTGAATTCCAGTCCACCAAAACAACTTCCTGGATATTTTCATGCCATGATGATAGGAGTTTTCCTTCACTTTCAACTCTCTCTAAGAAGAATATTTAAATTAATTATTCCTCAAAAGAAAAATAAATCAATGGCCCTTAGATTCCAGATTCACCTCTGACTTCCCTCTCTGGCCATCATTCCTGTACGTAGGTGGTGTTATGGTTAGAACTTGGAATGAAGCCAGGAACAATAGGATATGGAGATGAAGAGGCAGAAAATTCTAATTGTGTGCTCTTTCCTTTTTGGAATGTAAGTTTCTTGAGGGCAGGCAATATCTTGCATTCCTAGATTTGTATCTCAAGAGAATAGTGACTACTAATAATAAGTACTTAATTATTTTTCATTCATTGAATCATTAAATAATTCTAGAGTTTGGTTTTAGATACTAATTTTATTTTAAAAATAGTATGTGTATTCCTATTTTTAAACATAATTCAATGACAGATTTTTTTTCAAAAAATCTCTTTGCATGTAATGATATAGATGTGGGCTTGATTGTTTAGGTGATCAATAACAGATCACATGGTATCTTTGTAAAAACAGACCATGTCCTAGACTATAGAGAAATTATTAATAACTATAAGAAGGTGGAACTATTAGGGAGAATGGAGAATAGAAAAAAACATTTAGTAAGCATCTTCTAGGTGTCAGATACTCTACTAAGCACTTTGCAAATAGGATATCATTGGATTAAATACATCTTTTCTAGATCACAGTGCAATAAAAATAGTCACTGAAATTCAGTGTGTATAGAAGATATAGATCTAAATACAGACTGATAAATAACATCTTGAATAATGAGTGGGTAAAACAAAGAATAAGCATAATTAGCAACTATATGAAAGAGAACGAATGAATAAAAAAATTATTCTGTGCTTACCATTTTCTAGACACTGTGGAAAAATGATATCAATGAGTCAAAATATCCACATGTTTTGGATAGAGTCAAAGCATTCCTAATAAGAAAAATTATATATTTGAAAACATACATTAACATAATAGAAAAAGGAGAATTGCTTAACTGAGCATGAAGTTAAAATTCAAGAAGATCAACAAATTAACAAAATAAGCACCAAAGCACTTGAAAATTAGAGAACTAGATAAAATTAGGGTTGGGGAGGGACAATAGAAATCATAAACAAACAGAAAATTGATTTTTTGTAAAGACTAACAAAATCGTTAAATCCCAACCAACTTTATTTTAAAAATGAAAGAGGGAAAGTCAAATCACAAAACAAATTGCAACATATTTACAAAATAAAAAATTCAATAATGTGAATTTAAATGAAAGAAAACATATAAAAAATTACTGTAAACAATTACATGCCATTAGACTATTATTAGTTCTTTTAGGGAAAGAATTAATTTTATCTTTCTTTTTAAACTCCAGAGTTTAACACAGTGCCTGATATGTATTAAGCATTTAATGAATGCTTGTTAACTAACTGCCAGGAAAACTGGGAATCTAATGAATATAGATAATTATACACAAAATCACATGATACCAAATTAACAAGAAATGGAGATCCTAAATAGCTTATTTTTAGTAAGTGAAATTGAAAAAAAAAAAACTATGAGGGAAGTAGCAAAGGGGGATATCTATAAAGATGACCCTGTGGTATAAATGGATTTACAAATATATTCCAAAACTTTTTAAATAACCTAGGTCTAAAAATTACTCTGAATAATTGAGAAAGAAAAATTCTTCCAAGTTCTTTTTTGTGACATGCAAGAAAACACATTTTCCTGTTTTCTGTTTTTATCAACATGTTGTGTTTTGGTTAGTGTTATTTCTCACAAAAACTGACAGCATATCCAAAATAATAAAACAAGTCCTTGGTTTTTATTTTTCACTGCTAAGGCAACTCTCAAGATGCTCTGTATTTTGTTTTTCCTTAACACAAGTTAGGGTCCAAGTTGGGTTATTCTTCACAAATGTAGGATGTTCTTTGACTTTATAATGAGATCATCACTAGGTAAGGGTTGTTACAAACAACTTACCTTCGTACACCTTGCAATGAGTTTCAAACTCCATTTACTTTGGTGTACTCCAAAACAGATTTTGAAAACTCCTTGGGGAAGTTATAAAGTTAGTTTTTGCTATGTTTAATGTTTTCTCTAATTCTTTCAGTTGCAGATTTCCTTGAGTAACCATCATTTGGATAGTATCCAATCATTGAAAAGAAGCTGGACATTCCACAGAAATTGCAGGGAAAACTGGATAACAGTGTGGCGGAAACTAGGCATAGACAAATTCCTGACACTGTACGCAAGAATAAAGTCCAAATGGGTACATGATCTAGGTATAAAGATTGATACCATGGACAAACTGAAGGAGCAAGGAATAGTGTATTTATCAGATTTATGGAGAAGGGAAGAATTTTTGACTAAAGAAGAGATAGAAAGCAATATGAAATGCAAGATGGATAATTTTTATTACATCAAACTGAAAAGTTTTTGCACAATCAAACCCAATGCAACCAAAATTCAGAGGGATGTAGTAAATTGGGAAAGAATTTTTACAGCTAATCTAGGGGATAAAGGCCTCATTTCTAGAATGTATAGAGAACTGAGTCAAATGTACAACAATACAAGTCATTCTCCAATTGATAAATGGTCAAAGGATATGAACAGGCAATTTTCAGAGGAAGAAATTAAAGATATCTATAATCATATGAAAAAATGCTCTGAATCACTTTTGATCAGAGAGATGCAAATCAAAATAACTCTGAGGTACCACATCACACCTATTAGATTGGCAAACATGACAGAACAGGAAAATGATAAATGTTGGAGAGGATGTGGGAGAGTTGGAACACTAATTCATTGTTAGTGGAGCTGTGAGCTTATCCAACCATTCTGGAGAGCAGTTTGGAACTATGCCCAAAGGGCTACAAAAATATGCATACCTTTTGACCCAGCAATATTGCTTCTAGGACTGTATCCCCAAGAGATCGTAAAAATGGGAAAGGGTCCCACATGTACAAATATATTTATAGCAGCTCTCTTTGTAGTGGCCCAAAACTGGAAATCAAGGGGACGCCCATCAACTGGGGAATGGCTGAGCAAGTTGTGGTATATGAATGTAATGGAGTACTATTGTGCCATAAGAAATGATGAACAAGAAGACTTCAGAGAGGCTTGGAAGGACTTATATGATCTGATGCTGAGTGAAAGGAGCAGAACTAGGAGAACTTTGTGCACAGCAACGACCACAGTGTGTGCGAGTTTTTTCTGGTAGACTTGAAACTTAGTAACAATGCAAGAACTTAAAAAAAAAATTCCCAATGGTCTTTGAAGGCAAAATGCCTTCCACACTCAGAAAGAACTATGGAATTCATTCTCACAATGTAGCAGATCATTGTGTGTGTGTGTGTGTGTGTGTGTGTGTGTGTGTGTGTGTGTGTGTGTATTATGTTTTGATTTGTTGTATGATTTCTTCCATTTATTTTAGTTTGTCTGCACAGCATGACTATAGTGAAAACATATTCAATAGGAAAGCATGTGTTGATCCTATACAGAATTATATGCCATCTTGGGGAGGGGAGGGGATGGTGGTGGGCAGTTAGGGGGGAAGAAATCTAAGTTTTATGGTAGTGATTGCAGAACATTAAAAATAAAAATAAATTTAAAAAAAAGAAAAGAAGGTGAACAATAGTGAAAGCAGGGGTAGGGGGCCCAGGGGTGGAGGGGGTTGAGGTTGCTGCCATCAGGTCAAGTCCTGGATCATCCTTACCCCTTCTGTGGCACTTTGATTTCTTTTCAATTTTTCCCTTGTCTAATTCTGTAGATACAGGTGGTCTTGTTCATTTGGTACCTGGCGAATTTCTCACAAAACCCTTCTGTACGGAATGAGGACTTTTTGCCTTCTCATGAACTGTTTGAGGCTTAGTGCTGTCCTGGGCAGGCTAGTAGAGGACGGGATGAGCCCAAGAGCCGAACTTGAACTGCCTGAACTGCCTCTCCAGTTTCTCAGCCATAGTCCCAAGTTCTTTTTAAAGAGATAAATATAGTCCTAATATCTAAACCAAGGAAGGATAAAGGAAAGAAAGAAAACTAAAAACCAAAATCACTAACGAATACTAAACTAAATTTTAATAAACTAGAAAACTAAAGCACATGGTCACACAAAAATGTACATATTCAGTGTGTCCAAATTCAATTTAGGTTATACATACGTATGCAAAGATAGCTGTGCTCCAGGAATACAATTACCATAATAAATCATATTAAAAACAAAAATAAGCAGAACTACTTTATTTAGACAATAGATACATAAAAAATCTCACACAATGCAATATTTAACTTCCACTAAAGCTCCTACCAGGCATAAAAATAGATTATTTAATTTTAATATGATAAAAATTAATATATAAAAGCCTGAATTTGAATAGTAAAAAAAACATTCGAAATTAATAGGGAGGTAAAATGTCATTGTCCTCTCTCCCTCCTATTATTTAACATAGCTCTAGAAACCATTGTTCTAGAGAAATGTGTTAAATTCATAAACATAATTTTTGTGTTTTTCAGATGAGTTCTCCCTATTTTGCCTCATTTGGATGTAGAGTGGCCACTGATGGCACAAAAACTTTCTTCTGTTCTATTTTTCCTACCTGAACCAGTTTACTTCTCTCTGGACAATCTTTGGTGTCCTCTGTCCTTGGGGCTCACCATATTGGTGCTAGATTTAGTGAATGTCATATGTATAACATTCTCTCAAATTGCAAATGACATGAAGGTTTACTTTTGAAATTTCCAGCGTGTCGGTGAATGAATTAAGACTATCAGCTGGTTATTCACTATCATTCATTTCTCATATTCTAGTCTGTTTCTGTTGCTCATGTATGCCATTCATTTGTTCATTGAGCAGACAGTTTCAGTTGATCCTCATGCCTAGAATGCATTGCAGTCTTACCTTTCCCTCTTAGAATCCCTAGACAGATTAAGATTAGTTTTGAGCACTTCTTCTTACATAAAACCTCTCCATTGCAGCAATTGCCCAAATTATTAGTTTTTTCTCTTCTCTAACTTTAACATTTGCTATCTCAATCTACGCCCTAGTCTTTTCTATATTGTACCATAATTATTACCACATGGGGTCCATCAAATAGTTAGAACTACATTGTGGAGATTCTCTGAAATGAAATTTAATGTCCTTTCCACTATTCAACATACCTTTCCTTGCTTTCTTTCCTGTCACAAGAGGCATTTTTGGCCATTTCCTTATTCCCGAGTAACTGAACCTAGAAGAAGCACTTGCAAATAGAGAAGATCAAAGGTATATTTATCTGGTGACTTAGCAGATGGTCTGGTTAAAAAAAAAATGCTGATTTTTATTTGTATTTTGTTTTTGAGAGGAAAGAGGAATTGAAACATATGTTTATGATGAAGCTTGAGGTTTTCAAACAGCCATGTTGTTTCCCTTTTTATTACAGAATGTATCTCTCATTGATTATCAAATGCCTTTATCCTGGGCTACATTTGTTGCCATCTGTGATAACTAGTTGATTTATTATCAGGACACTTTTCTCCCACCCATCGCCCCTTTTTATTTAAAAAACATTGCTAATTATAGAGTCCAATCAGATTCATCCTTAGTTCTAGCTAAGTGTACTGCATTACTAGCCAAAGGCCTTTGACGCCTGTATTTTTCACTATATCTTCTCAGGGGTTCATACTCCATGTTATCTTTTTTCTCCCCTTAAGTTCATACCTTAAATCAACAGCAGTAACTAAAACATCACATGTGTCCCTAATTAATTCAATTTCTTTTCCAGGACCTCTTATTCTCAAAAGATTCTTTTTCGGGTTCCTTGTGTTAGGTCCATGTGTCATAAACTTATTTACCAGGTAAGTCTCCTCAGCCTTAGGCACCTCCCAGAAGATCTTAGATACACCCCTTAAAAAGGCTGAACATGAGGGGAAGGAAAAATGGATCTAGCAGGTCAGAGAGAGATTTAATGGCATCAGACTCCTCGTATGACAACCTTCCCCTAAAAAATAAGAACACAAAAGAGAGATATGTTTAAAAGAAGAAAGCCAAAATTAAAATTAGAAAATACATGCTGATAAAATTTTAAAATACCAGAGAATGACTGAATTATCTAAAATAGTAGAAATATTGGAGATAACCCATGAGATTTCCTCAAAGGATAACAACACAGGCAAAGTAATCAAGTAGCAATTGTTAATGATTAAAAAATTATAAGACCTTTCAAAGCCCTTGGAAAATTAAGAAAATTAGATTAATGCATTAAGTAGAGTTGAAACTTTGAAAAAAAAAGAATGAGAGTTAAGAAAATATTTGAAGAATATATTTGAAAACCTCCCCCAAAAATCCATAAGAGTTTTTAGAATAGTGAAAGATATGGCACACAAAGCATATCAGTTGAGAATAGAGGCTGAAAAGTAACTGAATTATCCAAACGATTGGAAAAATACACAGACCCCATGAGACCTATCACAAAAGATGCAAAACCATGCATTAAAACTCAGAAATATTGATATGCCAGAAAAATAAGACAAATAAATACATAAATAAATTATTGATACTCCATGTTAGGAAACAGGCAAAAACATCAAAATAATGACCTCAACTTGACCAAAAAAAAAGAGCATACAAATAACAAATATCTGTAGGTACTCACAATAAAAACTCAAGATTTAAGCTGTATGGGCTTGTCATAATTAAATTTTAGGGTTACCATCTTAAGGTAACAGTTGTATACAGTTACACAAAACAACCAGAAGAAGGGAAAAAAATCCAATTTACCAAAGTTAAAAATCACAATACTTTTCTAAAACAAGGGAAAATCGTAAAGCTTGGAACATAACATTTATAAAATCAGGAAACATGGGCTGTGAACCCAGAAATATTTACTCCTCCTCTCCAAAATATTAATGCTTTATGAAAACAAGAGATAAACATTTGAGAAGTAAACAGACTTTGAAAAGTTTACAGAGATATATGGACTTTGGGAAAGTCTTTGAAGAGTAAGCAAGCCTCTCAGGCAAAGAGACAAATATTTTAAAAGTCAGGATAAAACACTTGCTAGATAATGTTAAGGCTCTCTTGGAGCATTGCATTGACTAATCACACTGAAGATTTCAACAGGGTATTTCTGAAAAATAGAGAGAAAACACCCAAGGGGAGAAGGAAAAGGGCAAGGTAACCAAAAAGCAAAGTCTCTGTCTTTGATGAAAGGAAAATTCAAGTTAAAGTAAATTGCAAAACTATTCATAAAAAATATAGGGGTTATGTTTACAAATATTTGGTTACAATTGGATTAATAATTGGAATAAGGCAATTTCTGAAAAAAATGACTTAAAAAAAGACTAGTGAAAAAAAATTCCTACTAAATGCAAATGGACTAAATTCACCTAATAAAATGCAAAAATTAAATGGATTTTAAAAATGTGGACTCCAACAATATCTTACTGACAAGAAACATATTTAATCCAAAATGAACTGAATAGATTGAAAATGAAACTAATTGAAAATATATCATGTTAATTGGAATTATGCTACAAAGTAACACAAATGTCCATATATTTTGGCCAAAAGACACCACTGCTAGATATAGAAAGTCAAAGTTAGAAAAGTCCCGTTCTACACACAAATTAAAGTAGCACTTTTTATAGTAGCAAAGAATCGGGACAAATATATGTCCATCAACTGAGGAATAGCTAAAAACAAAAATGCATACAAATATGATACAGTATTACTTCAGCATAAGAAAAGCTGAATACAAAGAAAACAGGGTAGAGGAAAACATATGAATTTGTACAAAATGAATTTAGCAGAAACAGGAAAGCAATATACCTAATGAATATGATACTTAAAGAGAAAGAAAAACAATGTTAAAAGTAGACATTTAGTAATTATTATAATTACTGAGCTTGGTCCTGAAGAAGACAGGAGAGAATTATTTTTCCTTCTTTCTGTAGTGGTTTTGGATTATGAGAGAGGAACACTGCACAGAGTTTCAATTTCAACATGTTTGTTGGTTTTGTTGAACTTCATTTTCCCTCTTCTCTTCCCTATTTTCTTTTTTCTTCTTTGTTACAAGTTGACTTTCTTATAGAAGAGATGACTTTCATATAAACTGGTGTATATACTTGGAAATTAAGGTGATAAGATTGTGTGTTCATCCTTTGTGGCTAAAGAAGACCATGCCATCAGAGAAACAGTGACATGACTTCTACTTGACTTTGTTTTTTGAGTGAGGGAGGGCTGAGAAGGTCATCAGCCTCACTTCTCCTCCAGAGCCATCTGTATCCAGTGACCAGATATTTATCAGGATGACTGGAGATGACCCAGGATGAGGCAATTGGGGTTAAGTGACTTGCCCAAGGTCACACAGCTAGTAAGTGTCAAGTGTCTGAGGTGAGATTTGAACTCAGGTCCTCCTGACTCCTGCACTGGTGCTCTATCCACTGCATCATTAAAATATATAAATGAAAAATGAAAAATAAAACAACATTTTTATGTTACTACCACATAAAAAGTGAGCATGGCAATAAATCTTTCTGAGGAAAATTTCATTCAAATCATAAACTTTTTTCTTATATTTAACCATTTCCTTTATTTATACAAAATAATGAATGATTATGTCATGGCTAAGAATAAATATGGTGTACATTCAAAACAAGTTCTCCTGTTCTGAAGCATTTATTTTGAATGCTTGGGACCAACCAGTATCTTTTGCCCCAGGGGCCTTAGCACTGGAAGCTTTGCCTTTGGTTGCCTTAGGGTTGGTGGATCTGGCAGGATTAGTAGGTTTAGAAGCCTTGGAATCACTGGACTTGGCAACTTTTGAATCCCTAGGATTGGTGACAGGAGAGTTGTATTTAGTAAAACTGAACATGATGACTTTGGCTTTAGATCTAGTAGATATGGGATGAGACCTGACAACCATGGAGTCAATAGGCTGAATACTGGTCAGTAAAATGCTTTTTGACAACCTTTAAGTCAGTGGACTGGGAAAACACTGAGTCAGTGATTCTTTCAACTTTAGACTCTTAGTCAGATTTGATGATCTTAGGGCATGGACATTTTAGCACCAATTTTGGGGCCTGGCTATTTGACATAATCTTTGGACTGATAAGTCTGGGGCTGACCTTAAAACCTGTGGGTGTAGTGGTCTTGTTCTTGGGGAGGTTGGACTTGGAAATTTTGCTGCTCTCTGTTCATGTACTGATGGCCTGTATCTTTAGATCCTTCCTGCTATGCTTCTTAAAAAAGCTCATGTTTCTCAGAAACTTAATGGCAACATATTTCAAGGACTTATGTCTCTGTGGCCAGGGTTTCTTGATGTCATTCCTGTCCCTTACATAGGACTAGTTGTGAATGGTATGGTTCTTGAGGTTAGCTGTCTTTACATCGCTGCCTCTGCTGTGCCTGTGCAGCACTCTATGAACCTCAAGAGGCTGAGAGTGAGAGAGGAAGAGACAAATCATAAAGCATTAAAACATATCCCCTCACAAGTACTCCACAATTCAATGGCACAGGTCTTCTTGCTGGGTTTTTTTTTTCTTTTTCTTTATAGAAGATGCTCTTTCTCCCAAATTTGGGCATTTTTAACAACTTTCTTCGATTGAAATTCTTTTCCCTCTTATCTCTCCTCTTGGCTTCCTTCAAGTCCCATGTACAACTTTATTTTAAATGTCTTTCCAGATGCTCCTCGATGACTTCGCTCTCTTATTTCCTATGTATTCTTATTAATAAACCTAATTAACACCTGATTAATTCTTATTAATTGTAAATAGTTCTTTGAATGCTGATTTCCCCATGAGATCTTTGAGAGTGAGAGAAATGATTATTAAATAATTAATTGTTAATATTGGGGAGACACAGGGTTAATCCCTTTCTGAAACCTTATTTTCTTTTATTCCAATTTATTTATTTATTTTTAGTTTTAAGCATTCATTTCCACAAGATTTTGAGTTTCCAATTTTCTCTCCATCTCTTCCCTCCCCCCATCTCAAAACACTGGGCATTCTGATTACCCCTTCCCCAACCTACCTTCTATCATACCCCTCCCTTCCTTTATTCCCACCTTCCCTCTTTTCTTGTAGGGAAAGAAAGATTTCCATACCCCATTAACTGTATTTCTTATTTCCCAGTTACAAGCAAGAACAATTCTCAATATTCATTCCTTAAAATTTTAAGTTCCAACTTCTCTCCTTTCCTCCCTCCCCACCCATCCCCCCTGAGAAGGTAAGCAATTAAATATAGGCTATATATGTATAGTTTTGCTAAAGACTTCCATAATGATCGTGTTCTGAAAGACTAACCATCCTATCTTGCCCCCCTATTTATTCTATTCTCTCTTTTCACCTTGTCCCTCCCCAAAAGTGTTTATTTCTAATAACCCCCCTCCTCTCATTTGCCCTCACTTCTATAATCCCCCCCACTTCACTTCTCCCCTTCTCCCCTAATTTCTTGTAAAGTAAGATAGATTTTCATACCAAATTGAGTGTGCATGTTATTCCCTCCTTAAGCCAAATGTGATGAGAGTAAGCTTCACTTTTTCCCTCTCATCTCCCCCTTTCCCCCTTCATTGAAAAAGCTTTTTTTTTGCCTTTTTTATGAGAGATAATTTACCCTATTCCATTTCTCCCTTTCTCCTCCCATTATATTCCTCTCTCACTCCTTAATTTTATTCAACCAACTCTGTGCCTTCTGTCTATACATACATACATACATACATACATACATACATACATACATACATACATATATATATATATATATATATATATATATATATATATATATATATATATATATATATATATATATATATATATGAAAAGTTTCAAGAAGTACAAATATTATCTTTCCATATAGGAATGTAAACAGTTCAACTTTAGAATATTAGATTCCATTCTAATTTTTAAAGAACTATTTTCTTCAGTGACCTTTTGAACTTCCTTTTCCATTTGGCTAATTTTACTTTTTAAAGCATTTTTCTCCACATTTGCTTTTTGGGCCTCTTTTGCCATTTGAGTTGGTCTCTTTTTAAAGGTATTAATTTCTTCAGCCTTTTTTGGAGTCCCTTGTAGCAAACTGTTGACTCGTTTTTCGTGATTTTCTTGTATTGCTCTCATTTCTCTTCTGATTTTTTCCTCCACCTCTCTTACTTGATTTTCAAAATCCTTTTTGAGTTGTTCCATGGTCTGAAACCATTGCATATTTATTTTGGAGACTATGGACACAGAAGCCTTGACTTTTAGTCCTTCCTCTGATGGTACGCATTGTTCTTCCTCATCTGAAAGGAGGAAAGAAAATGCCTGCTCACCAAAAAAGTAACCTTTGGTTGTCTTATTCTTTTTCCCTTTTTTGGGTATTTTTCCAGCCAGTTACTTGACTTTGGAGTTCTTTGTCAAGAGGAGGGTATACTCTGGGTACCTGTAGGATCTCAGTTGCTCCAAAGTGTCGCAAGGAAGGGAGAGGAGTTTACTCCCCTTATGACCTGCACTCTTGTCTGGGAGTGACTACAAGCACTCTTTTCTGCCCAGGACCTGCCAGTAGAATTTCTTCTCCAGAGCCTCCAGCAGCTCCACCATATCAGCCAGCACTCCTCCTTCTCACCCCAGGGCCACTACTCAGGCTGAGATCCAAATCAGTTGCTCAATTCCCCCAGGGACTTTAGGCCAGGGCTCCAGCAATGGAAGTTGCTGCTGCCTAGGGCCACCTAGGGCCAGGGCTAGGGCAGGAGGGTCCTGATCCCTTGTCAGACAGATGAAAGAACTTTCTCACTGACCTTTGAAGCTGCCTTTGGTGTTTGTGGGTTGAGGAATCTGGGAATCCCAGCTGCTGTGGGTGACACCTTGAAGCCTGCTCTGGTCCTGTCCCTGCCACGATGCAGCCAAAGCTTGGCTGTGCTTTTGCTCCATGCTTGGTGTGATACACCTTTACTGTCAATCTTCCAGCCTTCCTTGGGCTGGAAATCTTGTTCACTCTGTTGTTTTGTGGCTTCTTCTGCTCTAGAATTTGTTTAAAGTCATTTTTCACAGGTATTTTATGAACTGTGGGAGAAGAGCTTCTAGAGGTGCATCCCTCTACTCCACCATCTTGGATGCTCTCACCTCATTTTCTTAATAGAGGCTAGTCAGCATCTGAAAGACAGTACTAATGAGACTGGGTTAACTTTCTCCTCAATCTTGTTCAGACTTTGCCCATGTGGGGAAATCTATTATGTTCTATTCAGGTTTGGGTGGGAATAAATTCTTTGATTAGTTTGCCCTAGGCTGAGGGTGATTTGGAAGTAAATAGCATGATCAAAGGCCTTCAGTCTGTCATTAGAATAGGTGCAGGTCTTATTAAAATATCCATTCTCTCTCATTACTTCTTTACCAATCAGAATTGATTGCCACTCTCAAGGAACACCTATTCTTCCAAGGGCATATAAGCATTGAGTGAGTTCCACGAGGGATCTTTGGCATTCTAGAGTGCTACTGACCTATTTATTAATTTTGTACTACTATGATTAGTAAGATGATTAATTACCCAGAAACTACATCTCTTGAACTTCTTATGCATCACAAAAGTACGAGTTCTCTTTTGTCCATCTTTGTATGCCTAGAGTTTAGCATAGGACCTGGAATAGGTTCATAATAAATATTTGTGGACTTGAATACAATAAAAGATGTGATGTAACATAACACAATATAACATAACATAATACTTAGAGTACTTATAATAAAACTAGTAATAAACCATGACTTAGTTAAAGGAACAGATGGACCCTATGAAATTTAAAAACACAGAGTAATTTATTAATGATTAGGTAAAAGGAAAATTTATAATAATAATATTATGTGAAAACATAATTAAATGTCAAAATTTAGAGGATGTAGGCAAAGCTATAAGAAGCAAATTCTTAAATCTGTATGTCCATCTAAATGTAAAAGAGAAAAAGAAAATTAATGAATGTAGTCTGAGCCTAAAAAAAGGAAAATTTTGGGGGCGGAGCCAAGATGGCGAAGTAGAAAGACGCACATACACATAGCTCCGAATCCACAAACCACAGAACGTCTAGAGGGGACCAAGCCAGGGTGAATTCTGCACCCAGAGACCACGGAATATTGGAGCGAGGGAGACTTCTGCTCCGGAGAGACCTGCAAACCTCTCGCAGGGGGTGCTTCACACCGTGGACTGGGCGCCGGGATGGGGAGCAGAGTGCAGCCCTGCCGCGGCACAGAGTGCAGCCCTGCCACGGCCACGACACTGTGAGGAAAAGATCCGAGAGGGCTACGGGGACGGGATCTCCAGCGGCCACGCTGGTCCCCCCACCCACAGAGGGACCTGCAAACCTCTCGCAAAAGGTCCGTCGCGCTGCAGACGCGGAGCCCAGCCCGGACCTGCGGTGGCGGTGGCGGCCGTGGCTCCGAGAGGCACAGATCTGAGAAGGCTCCAGAGACTGGATCTCAAGTGGCAGCACTAGCCTCCCCACCAACAGGTGATTGACGGGGGTAGGTGAGAGAGTCTCTTTGGCGGGTTGAGAGGGGAGTGGGGTGCCCCCATGGCTCGGGCCCCCCCAGGAGGTAGAAGCTGAGAGGCGGCTGCAGACAGGGGCTCCCCAAATGGGCGGGAGCCTGGATCCATTGTGGAAGGTCTGTGCATAAACCCCCTGAGAGAACCAAGCCAGAGAGGCGGCCCTGCCCCTGACCTCAGCACATGTACTTAATTTAACACTGAATAGCAGCCCTGCCCCCGCCAAAAACCCTAAGGCGGGAAGCAGCATTTGAATCTCAGTCCCCAAACACTGGCTGGGAGGACCAGGAGGCGAGGTGGGTGTGAGGAGAACATTCAGAGGTCAGGCCACTGGTTGGAGAAAATGACAAGAAAAGGGAAAAGAAATAAAACTATTGAAGGGTACTTTATTGGAGAAAAGACACTTCCTCCCTTCCTTTCTGATGGGGAGGAACAATGCTTGCCATCAGGCAAAGACACAGAAATCGAGGATTCTGTGTCCCAGCCCACCCAATGGGCTCGGGCCATGGAAGAGCTCAAGAGGAATTTTGAAAATCAAGTTAGAGAGGTGGAGGAAAGACTGGGAAGGGAAATGAGAGGGATGAGGGAGAAGCATGAAAAGCAGATCAGCTCCCTGCTAAAGGAGAACCAAAAAAATCTTGAAGAAATTGGCACCTTGAGAACTAGCCTAACTCAGCTGGCAAGGGAGGTGCAAGGGGCCAATGAGGAGAAGAATGCTTTCAAAAGCAGAATTAACCAAATGGAAAAGGAGATTCAAAAGCTCACTGAAGAAAATAGATCTTTCAAAACCGGAATGGTACGGATGGACGCTAAGGACTTTATGAGAAAGACAGATATCTCAGAACATACCGCGCAGATTCAAAAAATGGAAGATAATGTGAAATATCTTATTGGAAAAACAACTGACCTGGAAAATAGAATCAGGAGAGACAATGTAAAAATTCTGGGACTACCTGAAAACCACGATCAAAAGAAGAGCCTAGACATCATCTTCCATGAAATTATCAAGGAAAACTGCCCTGAGATTCTAGAACCAGAAGGCAAAATAAATATTCAAGGAATCCGCAGAACACCGCATGAAAGAGATCCAAAAAGAGAAACTCCTAGGAGCATTGTGGCCAAATTCCAGAATTCCCAGGTGAAAGAGAAAATATTGCAAGCAGCTAGAAAGAAACAATTCAAGTATTGTGGAAATACAATCAGGATAGCACAAGATCTGGCACCCTCCACATTGAGGGATCGAAGGGAATGGAATAGGATATTCCAGAAGTCAAAGGAACTAGGACTGAAGCCAAGAATCACCTACCCAGCAAAACTGAGTATAATACTTCAGGAGAAAAAATGGTCTTTCAATGAAATAGAGGACTTTCAAATTTTCCTGATGAAAAGACCAGAGCTGGAAAGAAAATTTGACTTTCTAACACAAGAATGAAGAGAACCATGAAAAGGCGAACAGCAAAGAGAAGTCATAAGGGACTTACTAAAGTTGAACTGTTTACATTCCTACATGGAAAGACAATATTTGTAACTCTTGAAACATTTCAGTATCTGGGCACTGGGTGGGAGTACACACACACACACACACATGCACACACGCACACATACATAGAGACAGAGTGCACAGAGTGAATTGAAGAGAATGGGATCATACCTTAAAAAAAAAAATGAAATTAAGCAGTGAGAGAGAAATATTGGGAGGAGAAAGGGAGAAGTTATATGGGGCAAATTATCTCTCATAAAAGAGGCAAGCAAAAGACTTATTAGTGGTGGGATAAAGAGGGGAGGCAAGAGAAAAACATGAGGTCTACTCTCATCACATTCCACTAAAGGAAAGAATATAATGCACACTCATTTTGATAGGAAAACCTATCTCATAATACAGGAGAGTGGGGGACAGGGGCACAAGCAGGGTGGGGGGGAGGATGGAGGGGAGGGCATGGGGGGAGAATGCAATACGAGGTCGACACTCATGGGGAGGGAAAGGACCATAAGACAATAGAAGTAAAGGGGGACAGGATAGGATGGAGGGAAATATGGTTAGTCCTATACAACACAACTAGTATGGAAATCATTTGCAAAACTAAACAGATAAGGCCTATATTGAATTGCTTGTCTTCCAAGGGGAAGGGGTGGAGAGGGAGGGAGCTAAAGAAGTTGGAACTCAAAGTGTTAGGACCAAATGTAATGTTCTTACCACTGGGTAACAAGAAATACAGGTTAAGGGGTCAAGAAAGCTATCTGGCCCTACAGGACAAAAGAGAAGATGAAGACAATGGCAGGGAGGGAGGATAGAGGAGAGAGCAGATAGGTCACAGGGGCAATGAGAAAGCTTGGGTTTGGGGGGGGGAGGGGATAAAAGGGGAGAAAATTTGTAACCCAAAATTGTGTGAAAATAAATGTTAAAAGTTAAATAAAAAAAAGGAAAATTTTAAAAAGGAAAAAATAAGAAGTAGAAGACAATTGAGATCAGAGCAGAGATCAATACAGTTGAAAAAACTGGAAAGATAAATAGGAATTTTTTAAAAAGACTAGCAAAAATGGTAAGCATTTAACAATTTTGATAAGCAAAAAGAAACTAAACCCAAATCACTGAAATTAGCAATGAGAAAGTAGAGATTGTAAAAAGTAAGTGAAATTCATAAAATCATTAGATTATTTTGATTATTTAATGTTAATATCATTATACATAGTTCTATTTCAATATAGTCAAGAACCTGAAATTAATGTATAATTATGTTAAAAAATTAAAAAAAATTTCTCCTCTCTTCATCCTCTCCACCATCACTATTACTGCTGTAGACGTCATGCAATGCATTAGCATACTGGGCCTGGAGTCAAGCCCTGAGTTCAAATTTGACCTTGGATGCTTACTACATGGCATGTGACTCTGCCCAAGTCACTTAACCTTTTTTGCTTCACTTTCTTTATCTATAAAATGAGGACAATAACAGCATTCACCTTCTAGGGTTGTGAGAATCTAATGAAATAATAATTGTGAAGTACTTAGTACATTTCCTGGCACATAGTAAGCAGTATGTAAATGTTAGCTATAATTACCACTAACTAGAATTCATATAGTGCTTTTAGTTTTCCAAAATGCTTTACAAATATTTGACTTTATCCTCACAACATCGTTAGGGGTTCAGTACAATTATTATCTGCATTTTACAGAGAAGGAAACCAAATCCTACAAAGTGACTTATCCAGTGTCGCAGAAGTGCTTGGGACATAAGTAAAAAACTAAAACATCCTCTGCTCTCAAGGAGCTCTCATGCTAATGGAGAAAGACCACAAATTTTGATGGTTTTGTTGTGAATTAGATGGAAAAGTCTCATAGTCCTTACAGTAGTGTGATCATGCATTACATACATGTACCACAGATTACTTAGAGTCCACCAGGTAGTACAGTGGATAGACTTCTGGGTCAGGAGACAGGAAGACTTAAGTTAAGTTGAGCAAACTAGCTATGTTGTCCATGGTCAAATCATTTAACCTCTCCCAACCTCAGTTTCCTGAACTGTAAAATGGGAATAACACCTACATCACAGGATTGTTATGAGGACTGAATGAGGTAAAGGGTCTTGGAACATATTAGGAGCTTAATAAAATGCTCGTCTCCCCACCTCATGTCAACTTCTTTTTTGTATCCATTTTCCAATTGATGGGCATCGACTTTGCTTCCATTTCACTCAATAGGCATCACCTCCCTCTAAGAGAGTGACTGAAAAGACCAGCCTGAGAAGGCCAAGGTCTCCCATTGCATCCTGAGTCATTTCCAGTCATCCTGATGAATATCTGGTCACTGGACCCAGATGGCTCAGGAGGAGAAAGTGAGGTTGGTGACCTTGCACAGTCCTCTGTCACTCAGGACAGGGTCAAGTGCAAGTCATGTCATCATTTCTCTGATGTCATGGCCTTGTTTGAAAACAAAGGACAAACACAACAACAGCAGCTAGTAAGTGCCTGAGTCTGAATTTGAACTTAGGCCTCCCTGAGTCCAGGTCCCTCTCTCTATTTTGACTTGATCCTAAATAATTGATGGGACAATAACAAACCAGGGAAATAATAGAAATTTTTTTTTGTGATACATTTAAAGCAGTCTATATAGAAAATGTATATCTATAAGTACTTTCATTAAAAAATTCCAAATATTATAAATCTAAACATGTAAAAAAGGAAAAACTAACAAAATTAAGTGAAAAATCAAATAAGTAAACCATTGAATTAAAAAAAAAACTAACGGCCAAACAAAATAGAAAGCATGAAGTGGATGAATAGCTAAAAATATAAGGTAGTCAGATTATTAGAATAAGAAAAATACAATTCAAATGTTTCAATCTCAGAAAAAATAAATTGAGTAAATCACAAATAAACTCATAAAGGTAAAAGAACAAGGACCAGAAAAAGTTTTAAATGAATTCTGTCAAACCTTTTAAGATATTAAATTATAAAAATTGGGAGGAAAGGATCCTATGAAACTTTTCCTGTGATACAAATATGGTCTAATGTAGAAATGAAAATGGGACAAAGAAGATTAAGAAAATCTTAGATCAATATCCCTTGTGAATATTGATGCAAAAAATGAGGTGAAATATTAACAAAGATGTTACAGCAGCATTAAAAAGATTAGACACCATGACTAAGTTGGATATAAATCAAAAATTCAGGATTGTTTCAATATTCAGAAAATTATTAAAATAGACAGAAGCCAATGTTAATAACAAAATAAATGAATTACATGATTATTTCTACAGATTTTGAAAAAAGGGTTCTATAGATAGCATAATCGCCATTCCTATTAAAATACTAGAAAAGCATAGGAATAAATATACTTTTCCATAATATAGTAAGTAGTATCTATCTAAGATCAAGAGCCAACTTTACATACATAAAGCAAAAATACTCAGGGAAGCAAAAACATTGGGTGCCTTTCCTATAAGAGGAGTTGTAAAGCAAGAATATCCTTTATTATGTTTATTTATCAATATGGTGCTAGAAATGCTAACTACAGCAATAAGAAAAGATATTGATTAATTAAGCAAAGGAAAAAAATGAACATAAGTATTGCTCATGGCAGACGATATGACAGGCTGCCTGGGAGCACAAAAGATTCAACTTAAAATTAATTGCAACAATTAGCAACTACAGAAATATAGCACAATATAAAACATGCATAAAACATCAGTTTTTGTATAACCAACAAAAGCTAGCACAAAAGGTTAGAAAGTGAAATCCCTCCCTGAATAATTGCAGGGTATATAAAATACTTAGAAATTTCTATGATACACTAGAATTAAATGAATATAACAACAAAATAGAAATGAAATCAGATCAAAATATTGGAATAGTATTAATTGTCCATGGCTAGTTTGTGCCAATATAAAAGAATTCCAATAGTGTCTAAAACATACTCAGTGTCTTCGCCATTAAATTTTAAAAATATTTCTTTATATTACTGGAAAAATATAAAGCTTAGCCAGTGAATAAGTTCAAGCATCTCAATTTTTTTTTTTATATAAGTGCAAAGAAAGGGTGCCTAGTGATACAATTCTGAACTACTGAACAGCAATTATCAATGCTTTCTTGTATTGGTTCTAAAATAAAAAAGTTGCACAGTGGAATAGACTGGGTATTCTAGATATAGAAACAGCCAAAAGTAGCATAGATTTCAATAAATTTAAAAATATAAACTACTAACTTAAGGCCTCACCATCAAAAACCATAGGCAAAATTGGAAAGCAGTTTGGCATAAATTTGTCCTAACACCTCATAGCATATATCACAATAAACTGCACGTGGATCTGTGTATAAAAGATCACATTATTTTAAAAAATAGAAGAGCAGGAAGGGAGTTACTTTTTAAAATTATGGATAGCTTTAGAATTCTTCACCATGTAAGATTTACATAGGGTTACAAAAGGTTAAATGGACAGTTATGATTTTATAATATTGAAAACTTCTGCAAAAACAAAATCAATTCACATGGAATTCAAAGGGAAATAGTCTACTTGAGGAAAAAAATACAATAAGTTTCTATAAAGAATGCATACCATTCAAGATCTGTAGGAAGGTGATACAACTATATAAAAACAGGAATTATTCCCTAATAGAGATGTAGTCAACTGATATGAATAAATAATTCTAAAAAAATAGAAAAAGGCAGTTTATTAACACCCAGATTAAGTTATGCTCCACATCACTAAAAAATAGAGAAATAAAAATGAAAACAATTTGGAGTTTCTATGTCATATTATATTGGAATAGAAGAAAAAAACAGAAAATGACAAAACTGTTCTATTTTTTCCAATAATATATAAAAATTCTTAACATATTGAAACTTTTTGATTTTCAAATTCTCTCTCCCTCTCTCCATCTCCTCCTTTCTCATTGTAGATGAAAGGAATTTGTTATAAATTATACATGTGCAGTCATGAAAAACATATTTCCATGTTAGTCATGTTGTGAAAGAAAACACAGACCAAAGTCAACAACAACAATGACAAACCAAGAAAAATAAAGTTTTTTTTAAAGTATGCTTTAATTTGCATTCATACTCCATTTATTCTTTCTCTGGAAGTAGATAACATTCATTAATCCTTCAGAAATATCTTAGATCATGCCAAGAATAGTCAAGTTATTTACAGTTGCCTATTGTACAATATGGCTGTTACTGTGCATAATGTTTTGCTCGCTTCACTTAGCATCAGTTCTTGTGAGTCTTCTCAAGTTTTTCTAAAAGCTTCCTGCTGGCCATGTCTTATAGCCTAATTATATTCCATCACAATCATATACCACAACTTGTTCGCCCACTCTCCAGTTGATGGGCATCCCCTCAATTTCCAATTCTTTGCCACCACAAATAAACTGTTGTTATACATATATACATACATATGTTTACATATAGATCCTTTTTTAAAAAAATCTCTTTGTGATACAGACCTAGTAGTGGTATTGCTGGATCAAAGGTTGTTTGCCCTTCAGGCATAGTTTCAAATTCCTCTCCAGAATGGTTATATTATTTTATAACTTCTCCAACAGTGCATTACTGTGTCATCCCCCGCCCCCCCCCACACACATTCCCTCCAATATTTGTCATTTTCCTTTTCTGTCCTATTAACCAATCTAATAAGTGTGAAGTGGTACTTCAGAGGGTTTTTTTAATTTGCATTTCTCTAATCAATATTTATTTAGAGCATTTTCATATGATTATAAATAGCTCTAATTCCTTCATCTGAGAACTGCTCGTTCCTATCTTTTAATCTTTTATTAATTGGAGGATGACTTGTCTTCTTGAATATTTGACTCAGTTTCTCACCTCATATATATATATGTATATATATATATATAAAATCTTTATCAGTGAATCTTTTTTTTTTTAAATTATGTGAAAAGCATTTGTCCTTGTATTCATAAAGTTCCTAAGTTTGTCTTGGACGGTGAACTCCCAAGTAGTAATTTATTTTCTACAGTTATTTTAAATATAATTTCTCTTTATTTTTCTTGCTACTTTACTTTGTTGGTAGTATATGGAAATGCTGGTGATGTATTCAACTTTATTTAATAACCTGAATTTTATGTAGGTATATATATCTATAAACATAGATATATATATTCCAGACTTTGCTAAAGTTTTTAATTATTTCAAGTGGTTTTTCAGTTAATTCTTTAGACTTCTCCAAGTATACCACAATATCATTTGCAAAAAGTGATAGGTTTGATATTTTATTTCCCGGTCTAGTGCCTTTCATTTTGCTTCTTTTATAACTATTGCTACTGTTTCTAGTAAAATATTCATCTAGCAATTCTATAAAGCAATTTAAAGCAATGCCCCCAAATTTTTCATGTTTATTCTCTTTATCCTGGTGATCTTAAGATCAAAGACAAAAGCAATGGCTATATATGTAGAAAAAAATTATTAGCACTTTTTGAAACAAATGAAAACATGACGTTAATGAAGATAATGGGATAATATTGTGCCATGAAACTGACAAGAGAAACTATAGATCACTTTTGCTAGAAATATTCTGTTTTATTATTTGGGATTTGCTCTTTCATGAGCTCTTTCTAACAACTACTGAATGAATTAATTAGAGATAAGAATAAATAATTATGATTATTAATAATCACTACAACATCAATAGAAAGAATAACAGCCACAAAACAACAAAAAATGAAAGTTGCAAAGAACAATTTTGCCAAAAAAGCACAGGTAGGAGAAGGACTCTCCCCCAGTTCTTTGGGGAAGTTGGGGGGAGGTAGGCAAGTTTAGAACTTTGCAGATTTTTTACAATCAATTATTCATTTTGATGATTTTTTTTCTTTTCCTCTTTTCTGTTTTATAAAAAAAAATTCTTTGCTTTCAATGAATGATTTTCTGGGAGTTGTATGGGAAAAATCTTGGCAAAGAGAAAAGACAGCATTAAAAATCTATTAAAATAAATGCAGATGATGAAGTTTATTCACATTAAGAGAAAATTATTTTGCACAATAAAAACAATCACTTTAAAATAAAAAGAAAAACAATGAATTGGGGTAAAAAAAAATGAAGTTGATATATTTTACAAAAGGCCTGACATCAAGGATCCAGAAAAAATGGATCAATAACTTTGACAGTTCCAAGTATAAGAATATTCAAAGGAAATGAATAATGTGTGAATGAAATACAAAATAATAATTAATAAAGCTGTTAAAACTTCTTAAAAACTTAGAGCTGAAAATTAAAAAATATATATGTAAAATAAATATCATGAATTTTCTTTGTTACTTTTACACAGTAAATATAGTTATATACACACATATTTGCTTAAGGTTCTTGATTTTTATTTGTTTTCAAATGTTGGTAGTTAGAGAAACGCTCATCCGTGGTTGGTAGGGCTGTATTCTGGTACAAAAGTTTTGAGGAACAACGTTTAGTGAAGATCATAGAACTGATCCTATACCCTTTCCCTCAGATATTTCATTGCTGGATGCCATGCTAAAATGATATAAAATGGGAAACAATTACTTTATTGTACCAAAAAAATCATGACTTCTCTATTAGTAATAATAATAAAAAAAAATTCAAGTAACCCACATATGTAAGTTGAAATTTCTCTTTACCACCTCCTTATCCAAACATTTAAGAAGTTTGGGAAGTCAAAGTTTCCAGGGATAGAAGAGGAAAATACATTTCTAGGAAATCATGGTCCTCTAACATGATCAAGGGTCCTTTCCCCCCTAGCACTGATGTGACATAAGCATCCTTAGTGCTCCCACCACCTGTGCTGGATGGTGGTACAGGATATCTCCAAGAGTCCAGGTGAGAGATAATTGGGGCCTGGATTACAGTAGTCACTTTGGGAGTGAAGAAAGGAAACCAGATATTATGGAAGTAGATTAGCATCTCATTTGACATCGGACATAAGTGACAAAGAAGGGTCTCAGATTAGTTTCATCCCTGAGGAAACTTTTCAATGCTGTTCAAAGCAAAAATAATGAAACTGTCATGATCCCAGAACTTAGAGCAGTGTCTGGCATATAGTATACAATAAATGTTTCTTAATTTTTCATGTATTTTTTGGACTGAGGAGAAACTTATAGGCTACCTCCTTTCTTGATTTCTAAGTTGATAGCACTCCACTAAATTACTTTGTATTTATTTTCTTAAATATTGTATCTGTTTTTCTCTATAAATGTATCCCCCTAACAAAATATAAGTTCCTTGAGGGCAGTCACTATTTAATTTTTATCTTTATCCCTGCCCCAAGAAGAGTATTTAGAACATAGCAGGTGCTACACAAAAGCTTGTTTAATTGACTTAGCTTGAAATTATTTAGGATTCTTCTGGACTATTCCCCTGACTCACCATCAGTCTGCTATCTCTTTGACTCAGAGTCAGCTAGGGTTTACCAGTTGCAGTTTGTGAGAATTCCAAATCCTTTCCTCTTGCAGTTCAGCTTCTAATCTCTTTCTCTCCCAGGTGGAACAAAAAGTAATTATGGGATCTCTGCCAGAGTCCTAATTGTACCTCTCAATTCAATCAGTCCTATCCAGGACCCTTTGCCAAAAAAAAGTCCTTGCTCATTCTCCTTCTCTAATTGTTGGGTTTTTCTCCCCTCTGCTTCCTCTTCACTCAAGATGGAGCCACTGGGTTACGAGACTGGTCCCCCATATTTTAGGTTGGTCTGTTGTTTGTGACTCATCTAACCAGTGAACAAGCATTACTGAGAGGCTTCTGGGTAAACAGCATTGTGGCTGCCTGTCCAGCATTTACTCACATCTCCATAGAAGAAGTTATGTGTATGTGTCTGTGTCTGTGTGTGTATACACACACACACACACACACACACACACGCACGCACGCATATATATGTGTATATAAACACACACACGTATGCATGTGTATGTATTGTTTGTTCGTCATTTTTCAAGTGTGCCCAACTCTTCATGATCGCATCTGTGATTTTCTTGGCCAAGATACTGGAGTGTTTGCCATTTCCTCCTCCAGCTCATTTTACAGATGAGGGAAATGAAACAAACAGAGTTAAGTGATTTGCTCAGGATCACACAGTTAGTGTTTGAGGCCAGATTTCAACTCAGGAAAAAGTCTTCCTGACTCCAGGCTCAGCACTCTATCCTCTGTCTCATGTAACTGCCCAGGTACATATGTGCATGTAGAAAGTGGCAATGCTGGTGTAGGCCTTCCTAAATTGCAGTTAATGTTTTAACTTGCAGACATTACTGGGGCTGCTTTTGAAACACCAGGACAATGCATTCCTCCCCTCTACCCTTCCCCAAACATACGTTCTAGAGAGGTGGTACAGTACAACATTATTGATTTTATTCTTAACTTTAAATATGGTTTACATTTTAAAATAAGCAAAACAGCATAATCAATAAATTCTATGCCTACAGGGCTGTCTTTTTTTTTAAACAGCAAGGCTATAGCTCCAGCAAATGGGAAATGCCAAAATTTATGAGCATTACGCTTAATTAACATACATTTAAGCATTTCTTTTTTTTTTAAAAGAAAATGTCTTAACATGACTGATACTTTCAAATATCAGAGTTCTGCAAAATGAATGAGCAAAAAATTTTGCTATCATGATTGCTATTTACCTTAAGTATAAACTTTAGGAATGTTTTTTACATAATTCCAATGTTTTTCCCCAGAATTTGAACTAATTCATGACTTCATGGGCAGTAAATTAATGTGCCTGTTTTCCACAGTCTCTCCTACAAGTTTCCCCTGTCCATGTTATTTTATTTTACTGACAACTATTATTTTGATGTTTCAGCAGTCACATCTCAGGTTTGTTTTCATTTTTAATTTGTCATTATTAGTCATTTTACATTTTTTCAGAAGGGCTATGATGGTTTGTATTAATTTTTTATGAATGCTGTTCACATCCTTTGTCAATTCATGTATTAGGACTAGGCTCTTAGGTTTTGCTTATTTGTTTTTTGATGTTGATTATTTTTGTGTGTTAATTCCCTATAACTACTGAAACTGATTCTAGTAAGGTTATTTAATACAATTATTTTCCCAATCCATATGTTTTATAGTTACAGTGGAAGTAGTTTTATTTGTGTAAAACTTTTGAAGTTTGTATGCCAGAGAGTATTCATTTTTAAATAATCCTCTCTATCTTTTCTCCATTTGTGAAAGAGACAATTCTATTTTTAATTTGCTTTGTTTTGCAGTATTGTGTGCATTTTGGCAAGACTGCTTTTCAGTTTTCCATTAGATTTTATGTAATAAAGAGTCTCTTTTCCAGTAATTTGTATTCTTGAGTTTACTGAATATTTGAATATCTTTTGAGCTTATTTCAAGTTGTTCATTATTAATATGTTTTTATGATCAATTCGTCCATAATTTATCTAATACCAGAAAGTTTTGTATGATAATATAGTTTGAGATCTAATGCAGCTACCTTCATTCTTTTTTATTATATTCCTTGATATTCGTGATCATTTTATACTCTATATATTTTGTTCTTATTTTGTCTAATTCTATATTCTGTTGGTCATTTGATTGACATTCCACTAAAACAATTAAGTAATTTAGATGATATTGTCATTTTTTTACTAACTTGGAATTGTTTAGAAATAGATATTGACTAGTTTTCCAATTATTTAGGTTTTCCATTATTTCTGTAATTACTGTGATTGGATTAATATAATTCTTGTGTGTCTTGCATGTCAATTCTGATATTTAATGCATATTTCTTCTGCTGATAGTACAGAAAAACGATTTTTGCTGTTTATTTTACATTATGGGAGTTTGCTGAAGTAACTAGATGTTTCTTTTTATTTTCTAGAGTTATTTAAGTCAATTCCTATTCATAGATTTAAACCCAGAAGGGGTCTTGTAGGTCCTTTAATTTCCATTTTTTAAAATGTTCTCTTATTTCCAGCTAAACTCCTTGAAAAAAATTATCTTCGCTCATTGCCTGCAGTTTTTGCCTCTCTCTCAGTCCTTAGCCCTCAGAAATTTGTTTTACAACCTCATCATTCAATAGAAACTGCTGTCTCCAAAGTTACCAGTGACCTCTTAACGGTCAAAAAGGATGTCTTTTCTCAGTCGTAATCTTTCTCAACAGCATTGTTGCATTTGACAACAGCAACAAATTAACGGACTACAGCTTAAGTACTTCTACTCTGCTCTCCTCTTCATGGTAAATTTGCCAAGTTTTGTTGGAGTAGATGATCTCCATGTCTATATCTGTTCCTGATCTTTCCCCTGAGTGTTAGTCAGCATCCCCAGTTGTTTTAGTTGACATCCTCAGCTGCCTGTTGAGCAGTTCAAACTAGACATTTTAAAACAAACATCTAAAATTAAATTCATTCTCTTCCTACCCTCCTCTCACTTCAAACCTTCACTAATTCTAGCAACGATGTCACCATGCTTCCATTTTCCAGGTTTCTAATCTTGACATTATCTTTGACTCATTTATCCAATTAGTTGCCAAATCCTGCCATTTCTACCTTTCCAAAGTCTTCTCCATATGATCCCTTCTCTCTAATCACTCTGTTGTCTTTATTCCAGCCCTTCATTATCTTTCTCATAGATTATTGAAATAGCTTCATAATTGATCATGCTTCAAATCCCTCAGAATTAGAGTTCATTATTACACAAAGCTACCAAAGGAACTATTCCTCACACAAAATATGAAATTTCCTATCTTTGTACTGAACAGTTAAGTGGTTCAGTGGGTATAGCACTGGACTGGGGTCAGGAACTTGTCTTCATGAGTTAAAATCTGGCCTTAGATACTTGCTAGCTGTGTGACCCTAGACAAGTCACAAGTTTCAGTTCTTCATTGGTAAAATGAACTGGGGGAGGAAATGGCAAACCATTCCAGTATGTTTGCCAAGAAAACCCCCAAAAAAGAGTCATGGAGAGTTGGACACAACTGAAAAAACTCAACAAAAATAAAATCTTTGTACTTATCCTCTTCCATGGCTCACGAGGAAGGAAGTCTCCTGTGAACTGGAGCAAGCTAAACTTATTCCTTCCTCAGTATGGAATTGTCACCCCTCTTAGGACTTTGTGCATGGAAGAGAAATAGCCAAGATCCCCCTCACGTAGCAAGCTTCCTTTACTCTGCTGTAATTCAGACACTCCCTTCCCAGAAAGGGTTTGGGGGAATAGAGGATGCTATTATCAACAGGTATGCTTTATAATACCACAAAAGATGTTATGTTCTACATAATTATGGTGAATTTTTGTTTTCTTGGAAGGACAACCCCCACTAACTTGGTCATTATTTCAAATCCCTGGATTGGGGTGATGAAGAGTCCTTACTTAGCTGTCATGGAAAATGGAGGTAGTGTCTCCCTACAGGTCTCTAAGGGGACAAAAATTTAATTTCATTCTCCTAACGTAGATTTCAAGATGTAGGAGATTCTGGGCAGATGGGTGACAAAATTGAATGAACCTTGATATAAACTTAGATCTCAGTACAGGTTAAAACCAAAGGCTTTTGACCTTTAAGCAATTTTACAAGGAATGACACCATGTATGATGAACTGTGAACTGCATCAGAAGTGTACTGATCCTTCTGGTGTCGCTCCTGTTCATTTTCACTGTCTTACATCAGAAAAAGAATCTCTGATTTTGCTGATGGCGTTATTATCTGTGCTGTGGCTCTCATATTCCTGGTAAGGTCATCGGCTCATTATCACCACCTGGCTTTAGGAGACTCACTGTGAACTGCAAAGAAGTGACATCATTCACTTCATTGACCAGATCATTAAAATCTAAGATTCAGTCTTTCTGAATAGAGAAAGTAAGCCTGGGATTTCTGAGTTTTGTCCTTGGAATTTTTCTTTCTTCTTTTTCTTTTCTTTCTGGTGACTTGGGCAAGGGTGTGTGTGTGTGTGTGTGTGTGTGTGTGTGTGTGTGTCTGTGTCTGTGTCTGTGTCCATGTGTGAGTGCATGTGCAATGAGGGCTACCTAGTGGACAAACCACATACTCTGTTGCAATCCTCATGATACCAAGAACACTAGAATGTTAGGTACAGACTGTAAACTTTATTGGAGGGCATGAAGAAGAACCACACATTAATATTAATGAATTACTTATAAAATGCATTGTTGGAGAGAATAACCAAAGAATATTAAACTATATAGACAATTATTTATTGATTTTATAAGTATTCCTCAAAGAGCTTTGTTGTTGTGTGTTCATTTGGTTCATTAGCTCACATGCTTTCATTTCTTTGTATCACCTTTGATTTATAAAATATTTTATATGTTTGTGTTTGTTTTTTAGTATCCGTTCATCTGCATTTAATTTTTTAAAAATTGAATGCTAAGTTAGTGTTTACTATCTTTTTGATTCTTATAAATGTTTAAAGATATTTATTTTTCTTTCAAGAGTTACATCTTATAAATTTTTATCTTTTCCATTATTTTCTTTATTTTTATTACCACCCCCTCCATGGATTAAGTTTTGTATTTTATGGTCTAGAAAGTAAAAATGTAATGTTTATTCTTTTAGCATTAATATGGATTCTTTTTGTCTTAGCCCTTTAATTAACTTGTGTATTAATTTGTGTATGCATTGCTGAAAAATAGGTATGTTCAATATGATTCACATTCAATATTTTCCAAAGTTTGACAGTATTTACTTTTCCCCAAAATTCTGTTGGACTCTGTAATGTCTTATTCATTTTCCTGATATTTGTCTCTGTTTGAAAATGACAACTTTTGCAATTCATTAGGTTTTGTTTTAAACATTTAGATATTATTCAAAAAGAATTTCGCTAGAGAATAAAACTATGGTAATAATATCTAAATGTTTAAAGCAAAACCTAATGAATTGCAAAAGAAATTGAAATAGCATGATAATTGCACATGCATTCCATATGACACTTTGGAACAGAGACAAATAGAAATAGGACATTACAGAGTCCAATAGATATTGGGCAAAATTCTTTTTTTTTTTTTTTTTGCTCCTCCACATAGCTTATCTTTTTCCCCCTCTCAATAACCTATTGTTAGGGTGGGACTACCAAGTGATCCCAACTGAATTCCTTTCTGTAGAACAGCAACCTCTACAGCAACAAACTGGCAGAAGTGCCCCAAGGTCTGCATTCCTGCCCCCATCTTCATTTGAATCTAGGGAATGCTGAATACCCCTTCTGTCAATGTCAGTCAATCAGTCAGCAAGCATGTGGATATAGCACTTACTATGTGCTAGACACTGTAGCAAAACATTGAAAATTTAAGAAAGGTTAAAAATAGTGTCCTGTCATCAACAAGTTAACATTGTAGTAAAGAAGGTGAAATGAATATAATTATATGTGTATGTGTGTTTGTGTGTGTGCATGTATTGTGTGTGTCTGTGTGTGTTTATATGTATATATGTATGTATATATGTATGTATACAGAGTTTATTGAAGAGTTAGGGAGACTGGGATGGATGTCCTAGAGAGGTGGGATTTGAGCAAAGTCTAAGAGGCAGAAATGAGAGGGGATAGTATTCTAGCTATGGGGGAAATCAAGGGCAAGTTCACAAGGTCAGACTATCTTTGACCTCTTTGTTTCCCCAGTGCTTAGCAAAGTGCCTGGCACATAGTAGGCATTTAATGTTTATTGACAAATTGGCTCACCAGCCAATATAGTTGGATTACAGAATGGAATAAAGTAATAAGAAAATTAGTAAAGGAAAAAGGTTCCTCTAGTATAAGGACTTTCAATGTCAAACAGGGGACCTTAGATTTGAGTTGAGGTAAAAAGCAGCCACTGGCATTTTCTGAGTAGTAGGATAACAATTAGGTGTTTGCTTTTGGAAATCACTTTAGCAGCTAAGTAGAAGAAGGAGTAGAGAGAAACCTGAGGTAGAGACATGAGGGAAATTCCTATTTTACTAATATAGCTCAGATGATTTCCCAAGTTATTCCAGCCTAGATACCAAATAGAGGCTATTGTAACCATCTTTATGAGAAGTAATCAGGGCCTGCAGTAAGGTGTTGCCTGCATTAGTGGAGAGAAAGGGATATATTTGATAGCTGTTATGGAAGTAGAAATGGGAGGACTTGGCAACAGATTGGAAATATGGAGTGAACAAAAGTGAGGAGTCAAAATTAACCAAGAGATTTTGAGCCTGAGTGACTGGAAAGATGGTGATGCCTTCACCATTACAAGAAGGTTAACTATTTTATAATCTTCCCAAAGCAAATTAGAGATGACAAAGGAAATTTCCAAGTCAGAAAAAAAAAAATCCTCTTTTCCTTCCAGCTGTGATTTATTAGTCAGAAAAGTACCTGTGGATGTCTCTTTTCCCTTGTTGTTCAATGAAATAGTCTCAGCAGTTTTCTAGTGATTATAATGTCTTTTATGTATGATTAGCTGTTCATATCCTTGTAAGCAAAATGCTCTTTTAGCCTGGCATCAAAGGCCACTGAGCTGCCTGTAAGAATTCTCTGAAGCAGAAAAAAAAAAAAAACTGGCACATCTTCCCTCCTTTGTATCTGATTCCCACTTCCAGTCTTTCCTGACTCTCATTACAAAGTCCCCAGGTTAATTCCCTCTCTTAATTTGTCACCTAGCTCTTAAGGTTGCTGTGAGTAAAAGTGCTTTGGAGGCTTCAGAGCTTATAGAAATGTCATCATTATTAATTACTTGTTTTGGTTCTCATCTTTAGGAAATTTTAATTTTGGTCTATGCTGCCCCACAATAGCCTTGCTGACTATGATCACAATCCACTGAATGCTGCGGGTTAAAGAAACAGAGGAGAGTGTGGTCTAACTCCCTCATTTTATAGGAGACTCACTTGAGGCCCAGAGTAAGGAAATACAATGGAAGAAGAGCTAGAATCCAAGTTTGAAAAATCTGAGTTCAAAGCTTCGTTCTACCTACTGGATTCTCGTTGGATTGTTTCAGTTGCATCCAACTCTGGTTATCTCATTTGGGCTTTTCTTGGCAAGGAAACTGGAAGAGTTTGGCACTTCCTTCTTCAGCTCATTTTATACATGAAGCACTGAGAGAAACAGGGTTAAGTGACTTACTCTCAGTCACACAGGTAGTAATTGTCTGAGGCTGGCTTTGAACTCACAAAGATGAATCTTCCTGATTCCTAGTCCAGTGCTTTATCCATTCTGCCACTTAGCTGCCCATTTACTAACTGGGTATCTATGGACAAGTCACTTAATTTTACCTCATCGGCTAAAAAATTATAAGTATGTGTGGGGAATTAGGCCAGATGACTTTGATGTTCTCTTTTATTTGTAAGTCTATAGTTCTATGAAGTTACTTGCCTAATGTCACATAATAGATTACAGAGGGGAGACCTGAATCATTATAATCACAGCTGTTACTTGGATGGCACTGGAACATCTGTAAAGTGCATTACTTACATAATCTCATTTGGGAGGTAATGTGATAAAGTGGGAAGAAGGCAAACCTTAGAGAAAGGAAGTCCTGCTTTTGACACATAGTGACTGTATGATCATCTTGGGACAAGTCAATTAATGTCTCAGTGCCCCCTAGCAATTCTCACTAAAAGTGCTTCACAAATGAGAAGACTCTTTTGGGAGACTCTTTTGGGAGGCAGTGTGGTACAATGGATAGAGAACTGGCTTCAGAAATAGAATTCTGGGTTCAAGTTTTATCTCTGACGCATCCTGATTGGGCAATACTGGACAGTCAATTGCTGTCTTGGTGACCCCAACAACTCTCAATAAATAAATGACTATAATATCCACTGAACAGTTACTAAATCTCCATTAGTGGACAATTTCCTCACCGAGAGTTCCTCAGTGCAGGAAAATCACAAATTCGGAGGAACAAAACAAAAATAGAATTTGAGTTCCAGGCTTTTATACATCTTCAGGAACCTTTTTCATGACACTGGACATCAATCAATAGACCTTTGGCAGAATTAGGGAAAAGAAAGAATTGAAAATCTGTACCAAATGGAAGAACTCCTCACTGTGTTATGTTGAGGCTACCCTCAGTGGGAAGTTCCTTTTAGATGACACAGAGGGAAGGTGATGAGGTTCTCAAGACTTATCCTCTTTGGTCTTCCCTTCTCCTGATGGCCCAAGACACCCTCAAGTTTGATTCTACCTCTTATTATCATACTACACAACCTTTTCTGTCAGATCATGGATCCTCATCATAATTCCTCCTCTGTTACCCAGGCAGTGATTGAGAACCTAAATTCTCAAACTTTTTGGTCTCAGAACCACTTTACACTCTTAGAAACTATTATGGGTACCCCCTATCTAATTCCTAGAGCTACATATATATATATATATGCATGTGTGTGTTGCATCTAACAGTACTTGCCTTATTAAAAATTCAAATGTCAACATTATTATTAAAATACTTTTGACTTTGTGGACACTATTGAAAGGGTCTTAGGGACTCCCAGATGCCCACAGACTACCCTTTGAGAACTGAGTTCAAAAAAAGTCGGTCCATGTTCTGGGATTAGTTCATGGACTTCCTGTTTGTCTTTGATTCTTCAGAGGTTCTTTGAATAAATCCTTCCTTTGGATATCCTTCAGCACAAAGGGCTCAGAGTCACTATAGCAAAAGGACTCCTAACCTTTTTGGGTCATGAATATCATTGACAGTCTAGTGAAGCCCATGGATCTCTTCTCACACTAATATTTTAAATACATAAACAATACATTAGATTAAAAAGAAAACCAATCATATTAGAATTATTTATATATTAATAATCTAACTTACATTCATATATAAAAAATATATTTAAAAAATATAAAAATTTCATGTACCTCAGGTTGAGAACCCTTGCCATTGAAGCATAAGGGATCTCAAAGGCCATAATTCAACCTCTTTCTTTTTTGGATGAGAAAACTGAGGCTCAAAAAGGCCAAGATCACACATTAAGCACGTGAAGAAAGATTTAACGTTTGCCAGCCTCTTTTCATGGATTATAGACAAGTGTGGATTATAGACAAGTGTCAGAAAGCTGGTGTCTAGTCAACACATTTCCCCTTAGGCAACGCAGCTGTCCTTCATTTTGTTTTCTGCTTCCACTTCAAGAAGCAACAGCTGGTTCCTAAATTAGACATCGCTCTTCATTAAAGGCAAACATTAGAGATCTACTACAATGTGGTTGTTTAAATGGAATTTGGATAAAAAGCAAGATTACCCATAAAGTTGGGAGGGGTGAGGACCATGACAAGAACATTCTGAATGACTTTCCAATAGGCCATTAGGCTCTCTCAGAAGCTTGGAGATTTGGAAGGAATTAGGTATCCACCTGCATATCTACCCTCACTTAGTGGCAGTTTTTACAACCTTAGATTTGTAGAGTATGTGTGATCACCTCTCACAGGATTTGTGGCTGATCATCACCCTCAGTGGCAATGAGTAATCCAGTTTAAAAGGGCTTGGAGAGCTTTTGAAAGGATAAAAATGAAACTATAATATTGGCAAGGGAGGGATGGGTGGCTAGTTTGCCAGTTCCCTGTTACCCTTTCGAAGAATGTGGATATTGAAATAGTTCATGATGACCTCACAGTCAAGGTTCCACCTTACATTTCTAGTTTAGCCTTGTGTCTTTTAAACATTATAATAAAACATTTCTATTGACCTGAAGCTGTTTTATTTCCTCATAAGCTATTCTGCTCATACATTTTTCATTGTTTATTGAATTCTAGTAGCCTCAAATAAAATCTCTTAATTTGCTGTCAGTTTCACTTATTTCTCCTTTCTTCAAGATCAGTCAATAAACATTCCCTGATTGCTCAGGATCCTAGCATGTTATGACAAGCTCTTTAAGTCTGCCATAATACTGGAAATCATTTAGGTAGAATGATTCAAAATCTCCTAAGAGCTCAATAATAATTGCACTTCTAAGGAAAAAAGAATGGGAAATTGACCAAAAGAATCCCCAACCCAAACCCATAAATCTCTGTAAGATTAAACCTATAATAGGGAATTTCTCATATTGAAGTAAAAGAAATAGTTATTTCTTATATACAAATCAAAGAATTATAGGTGAAAATAGTACTAAGTTGAAATAGTAAAAAGAAATAAAATGATGATAATGAAACTAATTATAAGGTTTTTTTAAAATTTAGAGTGCTCCCTCTCACTAATTCACCATTTTTTGTAATAACTGTTTTGACTTGATTTCACTATCAATATTTGTAGAAGGGTTACAGAAATTATAATGTACGTCATCATAATATTCAGATTTTCAAAAGTGAAATAAATACCTTAGAAATTTGAAAGCAACTAAGATTAATTTTAAAATGAAGGAAACGTATCTTCAGAGTTAGAAAATGGGACATCAGGAGAGTGATTTGGACAAAGAATTCAGAATTCTGTTTCCTATTTTCTTTACTTTGCTAAATCTTGAAAGTATTTGATTTTAAATCATTATAGTATCATAGCTTCATAGGGCTAAAAGATTATTTGCATGTAGATGTAATTGTGTTTTATAATTTTACTTATTATTTACGTTGATAAAACTGAAAAAATGAAGCCTGCCATTATGACACAATTATATTACTTTCATGTTAATAACTTTTATATTACACCATTCTTGGTTTAGATGACATTCTACATATGAAGTGTAACAAAGTGTTAGAAAGACTGAATCTTATATTCTCCAAACAAAGGGCTGGCAAAAAGGGCATTTGGGCCCCATTCACAGTTCTTAATAAAATGGTGCCCTAGATGATTTGTAAGTTCCCTCTTAATGCAAACAATCTATGATCCTATGAATATTTGCAATAACTTAAAAACAAATTCCTACTTTAATTTCTTATCATGAGATGGATACAATCCTTAATCTTCAAAAATTTTGCAAAGGGAGTATAAACTCTATTAATTCTCTTGATCTCTGTCTTCTTCTAACATCTCTGACTTCCTTCAAATAGCACCTCAAATCACCCCTTCTATAAGATGTCCTTTCCCATCCCATTTAATGCTAGTGCCTTCTTTCTCTTAATTATCTCCAATTTGAGCTGTCTATACTTTGTTAACTTGACTTTAAGTATGGAACTGACAAGAGACCATGTGTTGTTTATGGAGTAACCCAGCTAAAATTTGCAATTTTCCTCATTGGACATTGACAATTTTTCACAAAGGATGATGGTTTTCCTGAGAAATTTACTGAGGAAAACAGACATACCCCCTTATTTTCACTTTCCTACATTCATTTTGTAGTGATGTTCTGTCAGTGGAGAAAATTTGGAGAGTCTAGAAATTTCTGACCCACTCTGACATCTTCCTAGAATGACCTTCACTGGCCACAATTCATGAAGAAAACTTACTAAGGCAAAAAAAGAGTGAGTGGAGGGAGTTTTCACCCTGATGAAATTATGGTTCCTTTGCAAGAAAATAGTATAACAACAACAAAAAACCTCCAAAAATGAATACTTGTAGAATCTATGGTTTCTTTTTAAAAAAACAGTTGAATTCATTATAAACAGTAGAAATGCAACCTAATTGCATAAAATCCAGAGATGTGCTAGTAAATATTTAACAGCCAGTTCTCTGGGGGGAAAATACACACACACACATACACACACTTTGAAATTTAATCTGAATCATTAATATTTTCTTAAGTTTAGCAATAAACAAAACAATACATCAACTCTTGGTTTATTGTTTGAAGATTTCTGAGCTATAAATATTCCCACTGAAAATTTAAAAATGTACTCTCTGAAGCTGGTATGAACTGGTTCTAGCACATCTTTGACATCTTTCTTCTGGCATTCTTACAGAGCAGTCTCCAAAGATTATTGGTCAAGTTTATATTTCTACATGATTTTAAAAAATTAAATACGGACAAATTGAAAGGCAGTATGCACAGTTGTTAGGGGTCCAGCCCTGGAGTCAGAAAGTCCTAACTCTATCACATACAGGCTGTGAGACTCTGGGCAATTCATTTAACTTCTTGATGGCTCAGGCAACTCTCTATGTCTACAAGTTGTTGGGCAGGCATTGATCTTAACCAGTAGAGAAAGTTTGCTCACAGTAAGTTCTCTATTCCAATGTAACCAGAGAATCAGGACTTCAAACTGAAAAAAAAAGAGTAATGACAAAATCTAGCAGTTCAACTGCGTCCTTCTTTGTTTAATGACCAAATGCTTAGAAAAGATATTTCTCCCTTCCCCTCCAAAAAAATCTGAGGCATTTCAGAATATTAACTTTCCTTCCAACTGTACCTAATTTAAAAAAGGACTATAAACAGGGCTTTAGAGTTCATTGAATCTTACTTCTTTATTTTACAGATGAGGAAACAGGATCAGAAAACTGGAGGCATTCTCCCATCATCATTGTTGTTTAGCTGTTTCAGTCCTGTCTGATTCCTGGTGACCCCTTTAGGTATTTGGGTTTTTGGAAAATGTACCACATTGATTTGTTATTTCCTTCTCCAGCTCATTTTAAAGATGAAGAAACTGAGGCAAATAGGTTAAGTGACTTGCCCACAGTCAGATGGCTGGTAAGTTTTTGAGGCCAAGTTTGAACTCTGGAAGAAGAGTCTTCCTGACACCAGAGCCAGCACTATATGCACCGCAGTGCCACCTCACTGCCCCATTTACCCTTTAATATCCAGTAACAATTTCAGGGTCAGTAGTGAATCCAGGTTTACTGATTCTGAGAGCAGCATTTTATTTGACTGTCACAAATGTTTTCTGTTTTATAGGAAGGCATAAAAGACTTTCCCAGTGGGTCAGTCACTTAAATAAGTCCAAGTGATCTCCTTACTAGATATATATTAAATGTGCATACATATATGTATATATATGCATTTACATAAAGATCCATATACGTATCTAATATAGATTCATATATGCATAAATATATAGATCTATATGTGCATATCTAATATTTGTCTAATAAAGAGGGATGTGTGTGTGTGTATTCCCAGCCTTAATCAACTGACCTTAAGCAATTAAGTGGTCCAGCGAACAGAGCACCAGCCTTGAAGTTGAGAAGACCTGAATTTAAATCCAGCTTCAGATACTTCCCAGCTGTGACCCTGGGCAAGTCACTTAACCTCTGTTTGCCTCCATTTTCACATCAGTAAAACAGTGATAATAATAGCACCTACTTCCCTGGGTTGTTGCAAAGATCAAAAGAGAAAACAACAGGAAAGCACTTCGCACAGTGCCGGGCTATGCTATATAAATGTTAACTATAATTGTTACTATCCTCCCTGTCATCAGAGCAACAAAGTGACCTTGAAAATTGCATAGCAGAAAACATGCCATCTTATGTGCCGTTATATTCATCCCACCATCTAGTGAGTGATTTGTTGTTGGACAATCAGACTGAATCCTTTTAACTCGAAAAATCATTTGTCCTTGGGGTGTGTGTGTGTGTGTGTGTGTGTGTGTGTGTGTGTGTGTGTGTGTGTGACTTTCTAGGAAAAATAAAAATAAGAACCCCAAGAAGATGAAGCATTCCAATTGTCCAGCCCATGGTTTGTACTTGGATGAACAAGCCAAAATTCTGGTTCTCCCTGCCTCTTTGGCAGACACTGTGAATGGGCGCAGACCAAGGCTCTGCTTTATTTCCCTTCCAGCTCAAGTTTTGGCTCTCTGGATTTCTCGATTCCACCCTCATGTGTAGGCACCTACCTCTCTCTCTCCTTCCCTTATCTCCTCTTCTGGCTTCATTTTACGCATTATCTTTACATTCCCTAGAAGCATCTTGAGGGCAGGGACAATTTGTCCTTTTGTATATATTTGTACCCCCAGCAATATGCACTGTACCACTTAATTGCCTAAGGTTAGTTGATTAAGACTGGGAATACACATTACACAGTGAGTGCTTAATAAATGCTTGTCACTAGCCAGTCCCGAATTGAAGAGGAAGACAGCAGCCTGAATAATCCTTTGAAAATCCCCAGTTAACTTTAATGACTCCATGTTTCTCCCTGGAACACGGGCCAACATATTTCTAAATAACCATACAATGATGTGGGGACATGAATTATGGAACATTATAGTTTCCAAGAAATTGGATTTAAGGATCATTAAAAAGACAATGGAAGAAAAATGTTTACTTGGCACAAATAAGCCAAAGTGAATCTTTAAGAATGAGGAATTTCAAAGTGAAATTGAAATTAAATTTTAAAGTCAAACTTTAAAAATCAGTCATTATTCAGGAGACATGGTCTAAGGAAAATCACAATCACAAAACAAAACAATGTAGGCTGGTCAGACATGTAGAACGATTGAGGGAGAACTGGTGGATGGACCCGATGCTTAGGGTGGGCCTCTGGTGGAAGTCTATGAAAGAGGAAAGAGAAGAGTTGTACAGAATAAGAAGGCATGGATGGATAGCTGGAAAACTGTTCTGTTAGAGAAAGCTTTCATCTAGAGATATCACAGATACATCACAGTCGTGATGTGACTACCTATTATTTTCTGACATTTGTAATGTTGGTATTTTTAAACATCACATTAATGCAATCTTCAGTGGAAAGTCCATGTAACTTTAAAGGCAGACAATGAAGTCTCTGGTGAAGGTTTTTGCTAACATTTATATAACACAATGGTTTATAAACACTTTGCTTTTCAACTATTTCACTTGATCTTCACAACACTTAATAATAGCACCTAATTTTCAGTGTTGTTGCTAGGATAAAATGAGAGACTATTGGTAAAACATTTTACAAACTACTTAAGCTATCTCATTGTTCACCATTATTACTATCTACTATTATTATCTCTCTTCTACAAAAGAGGAAACTGAGGCCAAGAGAGCTTAATGACCAAATTGGTCAAATTATGATCAATTATGGACAAAAAAATGGTCAATTAGCAGATATTGCTTATTCCAAATTCAGTATTCTATCCACTGTTCCATCTGACTGCTTCCAGGGCCTTTTATAAGCCAGAATTAATTATAATGTTAACATATGACTAAGAAGACCAAGGCAAGGCATGATAAAATAAGTCATTTCAGAGGAAGTAAAGTGAACACCATCGTTCTGATCCAAAATGTAAAATGCCTGAAAGTACAAAGATCACTGACTAAAAAAACAGATGTGTTTATTAGGAAAGTCAATCAAGCAAGTACTGAGACATGGCTTAAAGTATATTAAAATATTTCTAAAAGAGGAAAAAAAATCAAAATGTCAGGAAAATACAAGGAATGATACTATATCTAGGCAACGCCATTAGGATAGATACTAATTTCACTTTTGACCTTTTTACATATTCTGGTTTTCATTGCTAGAATCTGTACTTTAACATACTTTAAAATGTCCCAGCATTTTCTAGTTTTTAAATTTTATTAGAATAATAGAAAATAATAGATACAGATAACCATAGGATACACACACAGCAGTTTAAGGAGAAATTTCATACTTTTCAATGTGAAACAGGATATTTGGTACATATCTCACAGAGATATATAACTAGAAGTTAAATGAAACAATAGGATAGCCATCTTAGGAATGGAAATACATGAATGTTTTGTAGCAATTACTAAAATAATTTTTAAAAAGTTACAACCTTCTTACATGTGCCAGGAAATACAGATTGATTGGGAAATTATTTTCCCACTTTGTGAGCTGTAGGAAACAACCATGACCATATGAAAAGCTACCAGCCATCTATATTTTTCTAGATATATACAATATATACAAAGCTTGCAAGAAAGTTGTGAATCTTTTTTTTTCTGTTTTATACAATAACTTTCTCATAAATTTAATCTCTAAATGCATATGATGTTTTGCAGTGATATCAGAATTTCACTAAGCCTTATTCTTGATTTTTTCAAATATTTTCAAATTCTGATATCTTTGGAAGTAAAAATAAGAAAAAAAACTCTGTGAAATGGAATATCAGTGGGAAATTTTGTTTTTGAAATGGTCATAACTGAATGTGCTCGTTTTTACATATTCTTTACATATTGCTAGGAAAACGAGTCTAGAACTTTTTTAATGAGTGCTGAAAGATTTTGTCAGTGACACATAATAAAATCTCCAGCATTGCTACAATCTTATCAAAACATTAAGTGAAAAGTATGGCAGTTGTGAAATATGCTTTCATAAAATGTTGTGTTTCAGTAAATACAGAAGTTAAGAATGCAGAATGTAGTTTTGTTTAACATTTTAGTTTAGAATCAGGACATTCTCCATTTTCTTAGATCTTTTGTTTTGAAGCACTAAGTGGTTCAAGGAGAAGGAATTAAAACTTCCTCAAGGAGAAATCATATGTTATAGAAAGTTCCACTTTATAAAATGACCAAGTGAATAATCAATTAACACATTGCATAACATGTTTTACCCACTTCTCCATGGACATGAGTTGCCCAGAACAAGCAGACATAGATGTGCTGAGATCCCTAACATGGATAGGGGTACCCCATTTAATATGATCTCAAATCTACCAAAATATAATGAAGCTCAAAGTATGGGAGCTTTACAAATTGTAATTTGCAAACACACTATTCTTAATAGAACAAATTAATCCCTGGCTATTCTATGAAATACATACAAATAGCATTTTCTCTATGGATTACAGTTCATGAGTAGGCATAGCACCTGGTGATATTATCAAATCACAATACGATTATTGGAAAAATAGAGCTTCATTTAAGTTAAAGAAGATTTGAGTTTTACGAGCCTTCATTCTTAGGCAATGCTTGGATTCTTCACATAATCATGTCTGTTGAAAAAATCTGAAGGGTGCAATATGTAAATTCCTTTGGTTCATCAAGTAAGTATTAAGGCATTTCAGATTCCTCTGAAAGGATTTACTGAATCTTTTACAAAATTGTATTTATATTTTTAACCTACAGCGAAATAGAAAATACTTAAAAACAGAGAGTTGGAGAAAACCATGCATAATCACTGTTTATCAAGAAAGCACTTTTTTAAAGGTGGGGGGTGGTGTAACCTATTAGTTTTCTAGAGAATGAAAATTGGTATCACCAAAGAGTCTTCACAACAAATATGGGTAATATGGTGATGCAGCTTGATAAGAAGGGGCAGGCATTCCGGACTGTTGAACTGGACCCTCTTGCATCCATACCTGCAACAGATGGGGAAAAAGCAAACAAATTAAAAAAACTCACTGGATTACAATGGCAGCACCGCTCTCATGACAAACGTGATGACTTTCACACCAGGGAGAAATTCAACATGAATTCTGAGTTATGACCACGATTAATTATTTTCCCTCACCTTATTGATACCTCACATCAATCTTCCAAATCTTCCATTTCTAGAAAAAGATTAAATATTTATATTTTTATAAAACATTTTTTGAGCGGTAGTCTGCCATAAGGAGGGAGTGGGAAGGTAGGTGGTACGGTAGATAGAGTGCCAGGCCTAGAGTTAGGGAGACCTGAGTTTAAAGCCAGCCTCGAACACTTACTAGCTGTATGACCCTGAGTAAGTCACTTAACCTCATTTGCCTGTTTCTTCATCTACAAAGATGACCTGAGGAAGAAAATGATAAACCACTCCAGCATCTTTGCAAGAAAACCCCAAATGGGGTCACAAAAAGTTAAACATGACTAACAATGACTGGACAACAACAATAAAATTGGCGTTGTGGAGAATGTTAGCCTTGGTTCAGACCCTGCCTCTGACATATGATATGTACGGAAGTCAGCCATTTAACCTCTCCGTGCAGCAGATAAACTCTCTAAAACTCTTAAGTGGCAGAGAAGATGCTGATTGATCTCAGAGAGAGGAAATTCCTCACTGGGAACTCCCCAAAGAAATCTTCCTTCTATATATCACATATCACATCAGGTCAGACCAGAAAAAAATAAAATAAAATAAATTGGGTTTCATTCATCCAGCTTGATTGGATTTCCTTTAAATTGGGAAGATTCCCTTAAATTTTTGTTTAATTGTACACATAATATTATTTAATTTACATGGTCTTTGACTAGTCTCTAGGTGAAAAGTCCTTTGGGTGAGCACATGGGAAATATTCATTTGTTTGTTTTCATATACTTCTAGCTAAGTAATTACCATGTAATGCAAAAGCACTAGCCTAAAAAAATCAATACAAATTCCATTTTCATAATGATAGCCTCCTGCAGGCACCGTTCTGTGCAAATTCAGCAATTCTCAAGCTGTTCGGGGGAAGGACCAGCCATGATTCAGCAGCCTGAAAGAGAAAAACTGCTCCTGCCCCATAAAATCATGGAGACTCACCTTTCCTAGGGAAACTTTGTGTTTAATGGGGAAGTATTCATCACTGTAAACACAATTCCTGGACTTTTTCTACTTATAATATAGCATAATTTTTTTTTTAATTTTAAAATCTACTTAAGTAGAGCACTAAAAAAATCTGAGATCCCTGCTGTGAGGCTTGTCTCCTCACATCTCACTAGAACATAAGGAGTTTTTTCAAAGAATTCACAGAGGAAAACATTGTACAACCCCTCATGGCACAGACCCCACGTCTGACTAGCAGGCTTCCGTGTCTTTACCTTAATCAGAAATTGATGTTTTACTGAATTTCATCCATCCAACTTCATATCAACTTTTTTCTTTTGGATACTAATAGCAATCATTTTCTCTCCCTGAGTAAAGGCATCACCTTTCTTTTTAAATAATAAATATCATCCCTCTCAAAAATCTTATGTTTTAATGAGAGAATATATTCATATAGATGAATAGATGGATAGATAAATAGATGGTATATGATAGATAGATAAAGGTATATTTCCATATAGATATAAAAACTTATCTCTTTCTACATAGACACCTTTATGTATATGAATGTAGATGTATAGATATGTATTTTCAGGGTACTTCTCACAGAGAGAATATATATTCATATATCTATATATAGATATAGATGTACAAAATAAATACAAGATAGTATCTCTTTCTACATAGATATCTATACCTATTTGTGTGTACGTGTGTGTATGTGTGTGTGTGTGTGTGTGTGTATGTGCGTGTGTGTATTTTCAGGGATTTTCTCTTATTAGAGAAAATATTTATATGTGTACAAAATAAATACATGATGATATTTTAGGGGGCAGTTGGGTAATGCATCACCAATTAAAAGGGTTAGAAAAGTTCCATGTACAAGATGGAATTTGAGTTAGGTCTTAAAGCAAAATTAAATAATAAATCAAAGCAGTAAAGGTCAAGAAGTAGAACACTGTGTGCCTGGGGGACAGCCTATGCAAAAGCTCAGAGATGGGAGATGCAATACTGTATGTGAGAAATAGTAAGAATGCCAGTTTGGCTGGAAAATGGAGTGCATAATAGGAAATCATATGTGAAAATGAATGAAAGCTAGGTTACAGTAAGGTTATGAAGAATTTTAAATGCCAAACGGATGAGTTTGCATTTAATTCTAGAGATCGTAGGGAGACAGTGACATTTATAGAGCACGAGAATGACATGGCCAGACCTGTGCTCTGGGAATAGAGGATAAATGGCCCTACTGAACCAAAGCTATGGATAAAAATGACTAGAAAACTGGTTAGATGCAGAAAATTAGTTTTATAATAATTTTGTAACTTTTTCTAATTTAATTTCTCAAAGTAGTAAAGTTTTATTACTAATATGGACTAATTGTGTAAATAATAATAAGAATGAATGAAAAGTCTGAATTCAAAAATAATCTCTACAAAGAAATGCAATGATTTGGTTTGTTTTTTTCCTTTCAAGGACTTATATAAATTGAATTATTTGCTAACAACCAAGGAGAATATCCACTGGACCATCTTTAATGAGGAGATCAGATCTATCTGTAATTAGTAGTTTACAAGCAATTAGAATGCTAATGACCTTAAATAAAGATTGTCTATAGGTTAAATACTCTCTTGCACAATTAATTTAATTAGCAAAACATTTCTTCCTACAGAGTGCAGAGGCAGCTTGGGCCTAGGTTGAATTGTCACTTAAAGCAGTTTTATTGAGATAAATCTTTTTAACTAATAATAGCTAGCATTTATAGACAACTTTAAGATTTACAAGGTGATTCATATGTATTATTTCTTCTTATTTTCCTAATAACCCAATGAGGTAAGTGCTATTATTACAGGTAAGGAAATCTATGCTGAAGGACAATAAGTGACTTGTCTAGGGTAACACAGATAGTTTCTTAAGGCAAGGTATGAACTCAGGTCCCCCTGACTACATGTCCATGATTCTGTTATGTCAGATGACCCTCTTCATTCTTTCTTGTCAATTTCCACCTCTACCAATTCTCATGCCCCCTCCATGACTCCCAGTGCTCCACACGGCATCATGACCCATTGGTTCCAGTTTAAAGAATAGAAGAAAAGAAGATGATGTGTGGAGTTTACTGTACTCTGTCCATCGTGATACTGAATACATAGTAATGTACTAAAATCTCATTCACAACCAGGAAATATATAATAACATACTTGTTATCCTTGGGATCCTGATCTGCTCACTACTAGTGCCATCACCGCCATCTGTTGATGCCTTGACCTCAATAATATAGTCCTCATTAATAGGCAGCAAAAGTTCAGCCGATGTTTGGTTGGTGTTCAGTATGTTCATATTATTTTGGCTGCTTGTCCTGTAAAATACCTACAACAAATAAAGGGATTGTTTTTGAGTGATCAAGTTTTTTTTTTTCCTTTAATATGTCTCTGGTCTGGGTGTACGTGTGCACATGGGGGTGTAATGGGAGGGAGTCACTAATGAAACAGCCATCTACCCATGAATAAGTCATTTAATGGCTCCATCAAACAGGAAAAATAAAGCTGCTTGTATATTAAAACTGCATTACTCAATGTATGATACTCATATATATGTTTAGATGAATCTAATCTTTTTTATTAATGAAACTACTTTTCTAAACTTTAATCTGATATATCACAATGCATAGTACAATAATATGTCTTTTGAAATCCTTTCTCGAAGTGTTAAGATGTTATCCCTTCTAAAACAAGCACAGATTCCCCCCTCCACTGATTTTTTTTAATATTTTCTAGGTTATAAACTCAAAAGTCAAAATAACAAATATAAAAAAAAGAAAGAAGTGAAGCCAAAGATGACCATTTTAGGTTCTATCCCAAGCACTCTTGGGGGTATTGGGCAAGGGGACAGTAGGCTTTTGTTGTCAAAGATGTTTATACAAGAGAGATGTACCGAATATGGCTCATTACAGCCCAAGCAATCAAGGGGTAGAATTAATATATGAGTTTTAGAGAGACAGTAAGCAAATATGTATCACAAACTTATTGAATAAGAAGAAAGCCTCTCACCAGTAACACTTTCCAGTTTTGTAACCTAGGTGAGGAGAGGCTTTCATTGCTCCTTTAAGAGATTCATCTGGAGATGATTGATGCCTCTGTCCCTCATACTAGCAATGAGAAGCTTTGCAGGGGAATGTAATGAATAGAAGGAGACATTGGTCTCTGCAAACTGCTCTTACTCAGGAGGGAGCCACAAAGAACTTTATTTCCTTTGCAGAAATTCCTATACCAATCTGTTGGTGCCATATCCAATTTTAAAAAAAAAGTTTCTCAAATTGTTATTTCTTAAATACAGTTTTACTGTAGCTCCCAAACTTTTTAAGGTATAGTAAAAATCCATTGGATCAATTCTCATCTTATTTTGGCAGAGGAAAAAAAACCCTACTAAACTCAACCATTTTTCGCTTTTTAAAAATACAGTGTCACCTCCTTGGGTATTGGACAAAGATTATTCATTATATATGTGTACATACGTGTGTGTGTGTGTGTGTGTGTGTGTGTGTGTAAGACCTAAGAACTATGTGTTTTCAAATTTCCTCTACCTTACTTTTTACACAGTACTGAGGACTAATTTTGGAATTTATCCATTTCATAGATTGGCATGTATCTCCCACCCCAAATCATTGGTTAGTACATAATCTTCTGGTGATGAGTTTTTCTGTACTTGATTAGTCAGTATGACTACTTTTTGCAGAGTATATCTTACTTCTACTACTCTAGCACATTGGAAAAGATCTCTGTGGATGGTTTATGGGAAAGAAAAGGAGAATGTGCTAACTTATAGAAGCTGAGATCCGTACCGATGAAGTAAGTCATTACACCAGGCAGATCATAGCTCCATTAATGTGATGATATTAGCAATAATCCAACTTTAAATTAAATCTGGACTCCAGAGAACAGGAAAGAGTCATGCTTAACAGGGAAAGTATGTCTGTGTACCTAAATCTCATAGGTCTTTTATACTTGTTTGTTTTTTGACAGCCAGTAATTTACCCACTGGCTTTAGAAGGTTTCAGAGCAAAAAGCCATACTACAGTATGGCATTGCTTTCCATAAGGTTTCAGGATCCCTTATACAGGTATATTAATTTCAGGACCCTCTTCTTCATACTCTAAGCTGAGATCCACTTCAACAATTATAAAATATTTTATTCCTATTTCATTTTACCCTTCTTAAAACAGGCAGCTGACTGATAGGTTGAACTATTCATCCTTGAGACGCAGAAAAGCAGAACTCAGGGCTAGAACCCAAGTATTGCCTAAGAAATGGCAAGAAAAGCCATCTGTTTGTTTATCCTGCCACATTTCACTAACTGAAAAATTAGGAAAAACAAAAAGACTTAATGTGTTGTCTCTGATTAAGCCTAAACATATGATATCTATGAACTAATAACCTGGAAAAATAAATAGGAAACAATTACTAAGAAATGAATTAATCAAGGTCATGTTTATACATGTATTGTCAGTTAAAATCATGTTCATTAAAAAGGTCTCAGTATCTTGTAGTCTATCAATAGTAAATGATTTATTAGAGTACTATGTGTATGTGATTCATGGGATAGTCCAGTGTACAAAGAATTTTAATTGACAATCACCCAAAGGACAAAGGAGAAGCACCTTGTGGGTGTTAACAGATCACAGCACAAATTAAATGAGAAATGGAGGGTGTAAAGGCTGGTGGAAAAATGACATGACCAGGAAAAAATGGCTTGGCAAGAACAAGGTATAACTGAGGGACAGTCTGTTAACTGGGTAATCTTAAAAGAATGGGAAAAGTTGTGTAGACACTCCCCCCATTCCTCATCCCTCACCATCAATCTCACTCTATGGTGGAAAGAAATGAATTAGGATCTGATCTAATGGGTAATTGAGCATGAATTTCACTTTATGTTATTGGAAGAAAAACCCAAATCAGTGAGTTCAGAAATCCCTTGGAGAACAGAATCATACTTGTGTTTTACAAGGATGATAAGGCACAAAAAGGCTTCCATTCTCCAATTGCAAACCATCCTCAACAAATTTTTTTTATGGAATAAATTTTCAGGAAAATATAATATCCAAAGATAAAACATGAATATATTTCCTAAATGAGACTTTAATGAATAAATTTTCTAATACTTACTTGGTTTTGTATACAACAGCCTAATCTACTTTTTTTGTAGTAAGCATCAGAAGTGATAAAATATTAAAATTTATTGCATAGAGAAACTTTTTGCACCATCCACAAATTTGCAGCCCAATTGAAGAAATCTCAAATGGCATTAGCAAATGAGCAATGCACACATGTAGCATTTTATTGAAACCAGAAATATTTTTTAAGTTGCCTTTTTGCCTGGAATTTAGGTCTCAAACACATTAGATAACACACTCTTTGCCTAGTACAGTGCCTTGGCACATGTTGGGCACGTAATGCCTGCTTATTGTCTACGGTATGCAGAAAATTACTTTAAATTCAATATATGTTAGATGAAATACATAACCAGGTGTGTATAAAGAAACCGTTGTAAAAGTTACAACTGTTTCTCTCTTCTACCTGGCACTGACTTACTTTATATCCAGTTACTTCTGATTCATTGTCCATTGCTTTCACCTGTTCCCAATTAATTAAGACCTTAGACTCCGTGGCATTCCAGACAATGTTTCCTGGTGGTTGACTAGGTGCTGGAAACACAAAATGAAAACATATTTGAAAATCTGTTGACATGGATAACTTGCTATACAATTGTGGGTAATGGTTCAATCAAATAATTGATTATTTTTGGGTCTTGGATATATATGCTGTATAGTCCGTTAGCTAAACTATGGGGGGTGGGGAACAAGACAAAACAGTGATAAGAATATTGCTTTTGAGACAAACTTTCGTGGATTACTGAGACTTTTTTCTTCTGAGTGTGTGATTTCATCAGAATACGTTCCTCCTAATATGGAAATTCCCTCCAGTGAATCAAATTGTCAACTGCCCCCAGTCTTAGAAGTGTTAAATGAGTCATTGAAAAGAAAGTGATATGTCCATAATCAGAGTAAATATGGACAAGAAGCAGGGATTGAACCCAAGGCAACTCAAACCTAAGGCCTCCCTCTCTGTCTATCCTACAGTATCAGCTTTCTGCCTAAGATGTAAACAAAGACAAAAAGAGAAGCACAAGCCAACAGTACATTTCCTAGAAACTATATCATAGAGCCAAATGGTGAAAATGAACAAATAAAAATAAGTAAAACAAAAGAAAACAAAACAAAGACAAAAGAAAAGCTTATCCATTAGTCCATGGTTATCCATTTTGCTAGATGGTCCTTGTACCTTAGCCATGGGGTGCTGAGTACATCTAGCTACTGGGATAAGATTGGAGACCTGTGGAAATTGCTATTAAAGGAAGTAAGGGATGAAGTAAAGGTGATTTTTAGGGACATGAGTAAATGCAGGAGCAAGATGCCAAGTAGAAGAGCAAAGATACTGTTTGTATTCCCTTTGATCTAATAAGTAAAGCCAAGGAAAATTATATTTTAATAAGTGTCAGTTTCTAATTTTATAGGCTACTTTTGAGAAAACATTTTTAAATGGCACTAGAACGAGACATAATATTGAAAAGTATACTTAGTTTGCACCTATTAGAGAATAAATAGCCTACAAAGGGATGAAGATTTCTTTATAACCTCATTTAACCAGATCTAGACTGACCAGATGTAAAAGAAGCAGTGCTGGATTAGCAGTTAAAAGGTGAGGAGTCTCATTTCAAGCCTATAATGTCTGCCTTCAGATCACACATCCAGAGTTCAGAGGAACCTCAGAAGACATTTATTCTAACTCTCTCATTTTACAAATGAGGAAAATGAGTGAGGCCAGAGAGATTAAGTGATTTTCTCCCTGTCAGGCTTTGGGTATATTCCTAGTGACACACAATATAAGGTCTCTGAAGACTAAGCTGGCTAAGTATGAGGAGGATTATCACCAACAAATAAATGGGTATGAATCTTTTGGTTACAGAAATACACAAAATAAACCAAAGTACAACAGAGCCCTCAGGACAGCCTGGCTTCCTTTTACCACTGCAGTTATAGAAAGGAGAAGAAGAATGCTAAGAACCCCAGCTTTTAGAATATTACAAATATCAATTTAATTGTTGGCACTTGAAAGTGAAAATTTCATATAATGACCAGAGGCAGGATGGTATAGTAGTTAGGGCTGGTTTTTAAGCCAAGAAGACATGTGTTCAAGTCCTTCCTATAACTGGCAAAATGACCTCAGAAATTCATTTAACCCTTCGGTGCTCTTAGTGATTTTCTATGACTCTAAGTTGCAATTCCAATTAATTGAGGCATTAGAATCCATGGCATTACAGACAATGTTCCCTGGTGGTTGACTAGGTGCTGGAAACACAAAATGAAAACATATTTGAAAATCTGTTGACATACATAATTTGCTATAGAGTTGTGGGTAATGGTTCAATAATTGATTATTTTGGGGGTCTTGGAGACATATATCTATATCTATATCTATATCTATATCTATCTATCTATCTATCTATCTATCTATCTATCTATCTATCTATCTATCTATTTATCTATCATCTATCTATCTACCTATATGCTGTTTAGTCTTGTGATAACCTGCATTGGTTGAGGAGGTTTCATTATCTGGGAGTTGCCTATGTAATGCAATTTGGAAATCCATAATGTCTGTTTCTAATTCCTATCAAACCACTATCCCTCTCAATGAAAAAGATGTTGATAGAAGACAGAAAAGAAAGAATCCCATCCATTGTGACATTCCTAAAACAAGGGAGATGCAAATTCTCTTTGGAGAGGGCAATACATTTGAGGGCACCGTTTTAGGGTCAAGTTATGGACAAAATAACAAAACAAAGCACAAGAACGTGTTCACACTGAACAATACAGAGGAGTTAAAACTTTGGTTGTGATTATTACCACTTTTTACAGAACTTTCAACCAACATAAATGTTAACACAATTAGGAAGCTTAAAAAAGTGCAGTAACTACTGTATCAAGCAGATGCATAGCTTGTCAAGTGAAGTGATACTGATATCTAAGGTTACTATTGGATTAGAGCAGTGGTTTCCAACTCAAAAGGAAGTGGTCCACCATAAGCCTCATCTTGACCTATAAAAACACATATCAACATTACTTATGTTCTATTGTATCTCTGTATGTATTCTGTCAAATATTTCCCATTGATATTTTTCTCCGATTTGAGCCATACTTGAAAGGTATTACAGACTGCATGTCTGACACCTCTGGTATAATATTCATGATCATACAGTATGATAGAGGATGATGCAAGAGTGAAAACAGTACTAACTCACAAAATATGGAAAGGAAGTACTAGGGAAAATGAAGGGGTAGAAATCTTGGGGTGGCATTCAGATAACTACATTATCTCAAGAACATTTAGAGATGAAATTGGAAGGAGAAAAACAAACACATACCAATTTGAAAAGATATGAAAGGGTTTCTATAAGGATTTATTCTCACCAGGGGATCACTAATTTGAATTTTAACAGCTCTGTATTCAATGTACTATTGATGTAAAAATAGCATTTAAGAAGATAGTTGGGAAAACAACAAGACCTGACCAACTTCATAAATGATAAAATCATGCTGTCGGCAACCAAATGTTAAAAGCACGAAGGGACTGATTTTCAAAGTATTTCAAGGAAGTGAGGAGCAGTTACAGAGAGTGGAAAAGAAATCGTGGTATTTTTTTAAAAAATGTGTTATGGTTGATTCGATGTTATCTTTGATAAGGACAGAAGATGGGAAGAGATCAGGTTTCTTCTCCCCAAATTTTCTACTACAGATGATATATTCACAAGGAAATGCTGAACTGAGAAGTCTAGAGCATCAACCAGGTATTTACTAAGTATTTAAGCTGTGGTATATGTTCTGTTAGGTATTTGGGACACAAATAGAAAAAGTGAGTCAATCACTACTTTCAAAGGTTTGCATTTAATCAGTGAAGGTGATATGTAAAATATTTAGAAGCATGTTAAGGATAAACGCACAGAAAGTAAATATAAGGGAGTTAAATACTAGACGGTGAATACTAGACTACCATTCATGGACTTCAGAGAAGATTTTGTGTAGAAACAGAAAGGCACATTGGATAGAGTATTATGCGTGGAATTCAGAAGATCTAAGTTCATATCTGGCCTCAGACAGCTATATGGTCCTGGAAAAGTCATATAACCTCTGCCTGCCTCAGTTTCTTCATCTTTAAAATGGGGGTAACAATCATACCTACCTCCTATGGTTTTGGGGAGGATCAAATGAGATGATAAAGTTCTTATCACAATGGATGGCACATAATATGCTCTACATAAATGTTAAGGATGATGATGATAAAGTGCTTTATTTTTGAAAATTATAAAGTGCTTGCCCAACCTGAAAATGCTAACTATAATTAATAAATGATGTTTGCTAAGCCTAAAGGAAGAGAGGGAACCTTTGAGGCAGAGATGAGAAGAGTGTGAATTCTGGGGTTGAAGATGGTTAGTGCCAAGATACCCAGGTGAGAGATAGAGTGCCATGTTTGAGAAACAGAAAAGAAGGCTGAGCTGATTGAACTATGAATTATGGGAGGTTGAATTATTCATTTTGGGGTCCAGAAACATAGGCTCTGGTCAGATTATGAAGGGACCACATGATCCAAGTATCTTTATTATCTGCTGATTACGCAAAATCATTTGACTCCATAGATCAAAAACAAGTTTTAAATGTTTCTTCCAACAAGTTATTAATATCTTCCAAACTCCCTTTATAAATGTAGCCACAAAACAACTTCTCAATGATATTTGATTGTCAACATAAAGGAAAGCATACAATCTGGAGAAATTTGAAAACTAAAGGTGGTCACCACTATTTTTGACTGTGCCTACACAAATTCCATGCAAAAAAGAGCATTCCCATAAATGGTGAGGTTCCCCAGTCTGTGCTATGTGTAGAAGAAGACACTGGGCTAGATTGTATCAAGTACTGAAATCCCAAGGCTGCTTGAAATGTAGATTTATGGTCACTCAAAGAAATAGTCCTAGCAATCTACAAAGAAAAAAATGGATGAAGAATGTATATCAACTAGATTGTGATATACTGGCATTGTACACATAAGAAAGTGGATAATAAGTTGAACTCAGAGTTGAATAAAAGAAGAGATGCAGCCAGGTTGCAATCAGGAAATGGTTGAACATTTTTCTATGATCCCAAACGATATACTGATAAAAATGCCTATTCTTGAAATATTGTTAACCTCTTGGAAACATTACATGACTGTCGATCATGGAATACCAGGGTCTGTGAAGAATCACAATTACATGAACCCAGATGGTAATGGAAAAATATTTCATGGGTATAAGTAGAATGTAGAGTATTATCAACAATCATTTGCTTGTAAGAAGTATCCTAACTCTGACACTGGGCAGCTATGTGGTGGTAGGTGGATAGAACCTGAATGCAAAGCTGCCTTCAGACACTTACTAGCATGTGACCATTGGCAAGTCACTTAACCTCTTCATCTGTAAAATGGGGATAATCATAGTATCTACCTCCCAGGGTTGCTGTGAGGATGAAATTATATATTTGTAAAGTGCTTTTAAGCCTTAAAGTAACCTATACATATAATCCATTATTATTAACTTGTCACACTGGGAAAGTTTGTTCACTGCTCTGAAAATCCATTTCTTCATCTCTCAGGTGTACTCTGTCGTCATCCACCTATTGGTTTCCAATACTTAAAAATTTCCCTTGGTTTCTTTTTCTTTTTGTTTTTCCCATACAAATGATTCTTCTTGGCTAGATCAGGATCACTGCTTTGGGGTTTGTAGAAGATGAATACTCTTGACCCTTCTAAACTCTAAATCTAGGATTCCATGTTGTCATGTCACAAATACATTTATAGCCAGAAAAAAGGCATGAGCTGATTATATAAAGAAAATAAGTGACAGGCAGTCTCATGGTTGCACTGGCATTCATGAAATGCTAAAAAACACAGACAAACAACATGGTTAAATGTGCTTTTAGAAGATTTTCTGAAGGATATGGATAAGGAATGCACATGAAGAGAAAGCATAGGTGCATTGCAATTTTCCCTGCTTCACAGAATACCCACAGAAAAAAAGTTTATGGGGCTGTTGAATTTGGTGTCTAATACTCATAAGATATGGATTTTCTATTTTTTGTTGTTGTTCTAGACCTATTTATTTCACTGATGTAAGGAACTCCCAATCAGGAAGCTCTTTTTTCATCAATGGGGATCTGGAGCCATTTGGCAACTTTTACACCTGGAGACTAACCTAGAGGTTCCATGACTAATCCTGAGTAGAACAGCCAGCCTGTGCCTGAGGAACGATTTGAATCAAGGACTCTGAGCCCTGCTCCTAAGATTAAAGGGACATATTATTGACTCATTTTTTTTTCTGACAAAAAATTTGGCTTTCATTCCTGATCACACACTTGATGAGAGGGGCAGCATTAGTGGTAAAAATGACACTGTGATTCGTATGTAATTTGTGACCTTCATCAAGGTATTAGATTTGATTCATAGATTTGACTTGGGCAAGATTTATCACTTGCTTCCTGGAAGAATGTAAGAACGTCTTCCATTGTGGAGGAATGACAGCAAGGATTGTAGATGTAGTAAAAATATAAAATGCATTATGTAATTAATGGTAGCAATAAAGTGCAACTTTTGCACCACTATAATTAGCTGTCGACTTTTGAGAAAAGCTCTTTATTGCCTTCAAGATTTGTGAAGGAGGCATCGGTACTGAGATTAGGTCAGAAAAGGATGTGCTTCATAAGCCAAGTAAAGCATGATGACAATAGAATGATATTATACAAGGGTTGTATTTGTGTCCATGCCTCAATCAGAACAATACGATCCCAAAAGTGTTGGCTTTGCCAATTCTGCATATTTTCATTAAACGTTCTACAATATAGGTCTATAGCCAGAACTCCCTGGACAGCATTCCAACATTTATTTGGTTAAATGGCTCAGTTCTGAAAATTGAAGAAAATCTTTTGCTATTTGGGTATGATGATCTCCCTCAACAGAAGCATTAAAACAGAAATGACTCTTTTACACAGTTTTTTAAAAGAAGTATATATTAAATTGGAAATATTGGTTACAGAATTGCTCCATTTTTCTGGATCACTTCTTTATCCTTTTTGTGTGTTTGGTTATTTATCTTTCTTGGTGATTGTTAATTTCAGCATAAAAAAGGAAGTGGTTAAAAATAAAATTTGAAGTGAAAAATTATTCTAAACTCAGCTGTTGAGTTTACCTTGGAAGATATTTCTTCAAATACTGAAGTGCTGGTTTTCTCCTCCTGGTTAGGGATCCTGACAAAACATGTGTGGCTTAGAAATGGTAGGATAAACAATTAGAGTTGGAAAGGATCTCAGAAATCATCTAGTCCAACCAAGTCATTTTGTCAATGAGGAAACTGAGTCCTATGGAGGTGATTAATGCAAGGTAACCCAGCTAATATACATCAAAGGTGGGCTCTGAACCTGGAGCCTCTGATTCCAAAACTAATAACCTTTAAATTGTAACACAATATCCAAATTCCTAGGAATTCATTTGTTGAGAATATTTAAACATTTTATTTACTGATTAATGATACATTAAAAAAGAGTATTAATTCAAAGGAAATTGGAAAGGTATTTCATGTAAAAATCAATAAGCCTCAGGAACTTATTAGCTGAGTGACCCTGGGCAAGTCCCTTGAGATATCTTAGCCTAGGTTTCCTTTTATTTAGAATGAGGATAACTTCCACTTACATCACAAGGTTTTTGTGAAGGACAAATGAAATAATCCATAAAGTTTTACAGAACAAAGTGCTATAAAATGATGAGCTATTATTAATATTGCTGCTGTTAAATGAAAGTGTTCTTAGTAATTACTGTTGATGTCAAAAAAATCAAATAAAATATCAAATAACAACTTTATTAAAATACTCCATAATACATGTACTATACTTGGATATGATTTGTGTAATCTAATTAAAAATATTGAAAAGAGAAAGTGTGGCATGGTAAGTAGATAGCCAGTCTTTGGAGCCAGGGAGACGGGTTTAAGCCCTGACTGATACGTATTTACTGTGTGGTCCTCGGCAAGTCATTTAAAACCTCTCTGATCTAGGCAAGTCTCTAAGACTGTCAGATGTAGAGAACATGCCAATCTTTTTTGGTAGAGTGATTTTTTTTAAATCTAGGAGTTCCCCCTACCTATAAAATCACTGGTCCACATCCTATCCCATTAAACTATAAGTCTTGAGAGTAGGGGATATTTTTTGGCATTTCTTTCTGTCCTTAGGACAGTGCCTGGCAGCAAGCAAGTGGATGCTTAATAAATGTTTATTGGTAAATCAATGCTATCTCTATTCCAAAATTGCTAAAGTTCAAACTGTCCACCCTTTGATAACTATGGGGTAGAGAGAGGGCTGGAACAACACATGATAGAAGAGGAACTAACATGTCAACCCACCAATAGAGATCTGGTTTCATCATCAATGGTTTATGGAATTACCACATCTGATCTCCAACAATTCAAGATCTAGTATGTGAAAAGAAGAAACAGAAATGGCAATTAACAAGATGCTGTTTGCAAGAGTGGCCACTTGGGTAAGTTTACAGTTAAGACAGCTCTTCTCAGGTACATACAATATTGAAAGCATCAAAGGTTCAAGCAACTGGACAGCTCTTGTGGGAAAGTTGCCAAATGTATGGGAAAGAGTGATGGGAAGTATTATTACTAAGAAGAGGAGATAGAAGGTGTCACTTCTAGTCACCAAGGAGAGAGTAAGGAAAGGGATAAGCACTTATTAAGGCCTCCTATATGCCAGGCACTGTTTATTGCTTCAGTTGTTCTTGTTGAGTCCAGTTCAACATGATCCCAGCTGTGAATTTCTTAGCAAAGATATTGGAGTGTTTGCCTTTTCCTTCTCCAAAGGTGCTGTACTATATATTGTCTTTATGTTTTACAAATACTGTCTCATTTGGACATCACAACACCTCTGTAAATTACATATTATAATTACTTCTATGTTACAGTGGAGGAAACTGAGGCACAGAGAGGTTAAATGACTTGTCCAGGATTAAACAGTTAGTAATTAGTGTCTGAGGTTGGATTTGAACTCAATTTTCCTGATTCCAGGCTCAGTCTCTGTCTACTAATAAGTCTCACATGAAAGACATTGAGCTAAGTACTGTGTATGCAAAAACAAAATCAATTTCAAGTAGTTTGCATCCCATGAGGATGAGAGTGGAGAAGGAAGTGTCACACTATGAGAAAAGTCTATACAATAAATACAGTATAAGAGACAAATAGTTATAAAAAAGTCATATTAGGAGAAAATGCAACAAATTGGAGGCAAAATTTCAGAAAAGGCTTTAAAGGCAAGCATATTTTTACCAAAAGATAAGGACTTTCAAAAGCAGAGAATTAAAAAACCAAACCAAAACCATATTAAATACTCTAACTGGTAGGTCTTAGCTTTTTTGTGTGTGGCACCTACCCACTTGTCAGTCTAGTGAAGTTTAAGGCCCCTTCTCAGATGAATTTTAGCTAGATAAATAAAATGCATAGAATTGAAAAGGCAACTAATTAGATTAAAATATAGTTATCAAAATGTATTTTTTTAATTCATGGACCCCAAGATAAGAACCTAGATTTAGAAGAAGACCTCTCAGGTTTGGAGCAGATTCCCTGTGGAGGCTCTTCAAAGACATGAGCAATAATAATCCGACAGAATGAGATGCCAGGAATGGTTAGTGACCTTCACTGCTGGAAACAGTACCCATGTTGTGAGTCCCTAAGTGGATCAAAGCAGGAAAATGCAGCGAAATAATGACTTCTCCCTTTTGCTTAAATGTTCAAATCTCCAATATCAACCACAGAACTCCCAGGCACATTTTGTTACTCCTGTCTCTTTGTTCTTCATCATTCAGCCTCTTAATTACTTTAGAGAACCACTGATAGAAGGTTTATGATAAGAAGTGCACTGTTATCGAAAGGCAACCAAGATCTATTAGAAAGGGCAATGGACCTAGAATAAGGTATGGGGCTGAGAGTCCTAGATCTGAGACTTGGTAGTCATGCGATTGTGAGGACATCAGGTAAACCACTCCAACCTTTCCTTTTCCTCAACTGTAAAATGGGGTAGCACTGGCAGGATAGAACCCCTGACAGAAGTGTGAAGAAATTACTTTATGAACTGTAAAGACTCTATAAAAGATGAGTTATTATTACCACTTCTACAGTTGAGAACATTAGAAATCAATTTAATTGGCCAGGTACCCTTTTCCTAATGATTATTCCTCAGTGATGATCCTACATTGACTGAAGGGGAAATTAATTTACCTTTCAAATTATGGAACTAAAATATATTAGTTGCTCTGGTGAATTAATGAGTAACACATGATCTGTTATTGAACTCTCTGCTGTCTGATCATATTAAGTGGAAGGAAGAGCCATAGCATTTTTGACACAACTGTCTAGGTCACTTTTAAAGACGATGAATTTGGCTCTTCTATAGTGAAAACTAGAGCAACTGCACAGAGCCTGTGGGAGTGAGCAGGACTTTCTAGAAGAAATATAAATGAAAACTAATCCATCCCAAAGAATATTAAGAAAACAGATGCTTAATATAAAGAATTATAAATAATTAAATACTGATTCATATAAATATCCAGATAATCATGACCTAGTGGATAGTGTTGGACCTGGAGTCAAGAAGACCTCAGTTCAAATCTGGGCTTCTATATTTACTAACTGTGTGACTGTGATGAAGTCATTTGCCCTGTTTGTCTCAGCTTCCTCAGCTGTAAAATGGGCATAACAATAACAGCACTGCATCCCAGGGCTGTGAGGATTAAATGAGATGATATTTATAAAACACACTGACAGACTTGTAGCACTATGTTGTATGACCCTAGGCAAGTCATTTAACCCAGGAAAAATCCAACACAACTAAACAACCACAACAACTTGTAGTCTTAGATAATCACCTGGACCAGTGGTGTCAAACTTAAATAGAAGCAGATACCTGAGGGAGCATATTGACTTGGAAAACCACAAATTAGCATTCTGAATGTTGAACTATATTTTTATTTATTTCATTAAACATCTCCTGATGATATTTTAATCTGATTGAGGCCACTCTCAGGAGTTTTTCAGCTCCAGGGAAGTGAATTTGACATCTCTGGTCTTAGGGATGAGAGGTGAATGCGATTGTTCAAGGTCACACAGTCACTACGTCTAAGAGGTGGGATTTGAACCTAGGTCTTCCTGGTCCTGAGGCCAGCTCTCTTAGGTATTTCTTCTTTAGTCGTAGACTGAACAGAGCAACGAATTTTGTATGCAGACATACTTGGGAAACTGGGTCATGTAGCTTATCCAGAAAAAAATTAGTAAGAATGGTCTTTGGTGAATTCTATCAAACCCTCCTAACATAAAGCCTTACCTAACATGCTGAAGGTCTACAGAGCCATTGTGCCGACCTCACTGTGTATGCCAATGAAACCTGGGCAGTCTACTAGCACCATGCCAGGAAACTCAATCACTTTCATTTGACTTGTCTTAGGAAGATTCTGAAGATCACATGGCAGGATAAGATACCAGACACAGGTTCTTTCTTGCACTAAACTGGCAAGCATTCAAATTTTACTAGGAGAGCATAGCTCCAATGGGCTGGCCACATTGTTCAAATGCCAAATATACTCTTGCCTAAAAGACTATTTTAGGCAAAACTCACATAAGGAAAGTGCTCACATGAAGAAGCAGTAGAGGGAAACTTTCAAGGTACCTCTAAATGGCTTTGGAATTGATTGTGAGACATGAGAGACATTGTACATGACCGTACAGCATGGTATGGCCTCATTAGAGAGGGATGCTGTATGAACAAAGCAGAATTGGAGAAACTCAAAAGAAGCATCAGATACAAAAACTTAGAGCCATCTCTACTCCAAATATTCATGTGAACTATTTGTGGTAAAGCATTCTAAGCCTATATTAGTCTACTACTACCACCATCACCACCTCTACTCATACTTCAACTGCTACTATCAATTATAAACTTCCTTTAGATTTTTAAGCAGTTTTTACAAATGCTATTTTCATTTTATCCTCAAAATGGCCCTGGGAGGTAGGTGCTCTGATTATCATCCCCATTTTATAGATGAATCAAGTTGTCATAGAGTGACACCCCTCCCCCAGGGCAATCTAGGCTTCTTCAATTTCTCCTGACATCCCAAGAGTATAAATGGAATGCTTGAGTTGTGCATTCATTTCAGAGAAAAGGCATCTCTAACTTGCTAACAAACCTGCAATAACTCCATCAGTATTCTTTTGAAAATTGATTTCTCCTCATGTATGATACTTATCTGGATCTGGCTTACTTAGATAACTGTTCTGGTAGGGGCAGAGGTGTATGAAATGTAAAGCTGATTACAGGCTCTACTGCTTCACTTTAACTTCCAATGAACTAACATGTTGAAAAAGAAGAGTCATTTTTTATTAAAAAAAGAATCCTTGATACGATTAATTGCTCAAAAATAGCTATTACATTTCAGCAAGAAGGTGAGGAAGTACAAATACTATTAAGAAACTACACTTTCATTAAGTAAAGTAAGATCATCAAGCGATTTTTTGTTTAAGATGAACAAGCTCTGCTGACATCCCAACTGAGAAATATTCAAATTTCCTCTTTTCAAATTCTATAGGATGCAACCTTCTGAGCAAAGGGACAAGTCCAAATATGGTAGAAATATTAGTCTAACAAAATTAAAAGAAATAACAAAATCTCTGATGTAACCGGTTTTTCTTCTCACAGATTTTAATCACATTCCTTTCAAATCAGGAAGGTAAGTGGCAGAAGTATTGAATAAGTTGAGATTTTTCAACAGGGATCTAAACCATGGAAGCCTGAGGAATGACACCACTTACTAATTACACTAAGAAACTTTAAAGAAGAAAGACAATGTAAAAAAGGTTGGAGCATACTTGGGAAAAAATAAATTAATGAAACCCATTCAAAAACTCTAGAAAAGTTTTGTGCTTTCAATTGAAGGAAAATTATTTAATCAGTATAATGTGCTATTACTTTTATTTCAAAAAATCCTAGACTTAAAGCTAGAAGGGATCTAATACATCATCAAGCTCAACCCCCTCATTTTACACATATGGAAATTGAGGCAGAGTGAGATTATATGATTTATTCAGGCTTACAAAGATAGCAAATGTATGAGGCAGAATTCAAACTTAAGTCTTCCAAAGTCTAAGTGCAGTCCTTCTCTACTATGCCTTCAATTATGTAAACATTGTCCTATGTGGAAAATAACAGAATCACAGAATTTGGACTGGAGGAGACCTTAGGAAGCAAGTCAAGCCTCTCATTTTATATACATGGAAACTGAGGTCCAGGTATGTGACAAGATCATAGATTTAGAACAGACAGGATGCCAGTCCTCATCTAACCCAATCTCTTCATTTTGCAGATGAGCACACTGAGATTCATTGAAGAAAAACAAATGATTGCTCAAAGTCACCTAAATACTAAGTGGAACATTCTAGAATTGAATTCATGTCTTCATGATCCAAATGTTGTTACTCTATCCAATTTCACTGAATCGTTTCCAATGGACATTCATTACTGTTCTCTTTTCAAGAAGATGGTAAGAGAGAATGATGTTTTTAGGCACATAATTTGGAACTAAGAGGTGCATTATTTGTAACCCCACTTTCTATATTACTATTTCACCTTTCATGTGATCTAACCTGTGCAATCTGTATTATATTCCAAACCAAATACCTTCCTATACTAAAGAAGGACAAGGTCACCACAGACTTAACAAAATGGAAGCCCTTGAGTGTAGGGTGACAGATTATTTACCATCTTTTTGCCTCTTTTTATATCCCCAGCACTTAGCACAGTATCTGGCACATAGTAGGTGCTTAATAAAAGTTTATTGAAAACTGAACTGAATTGAAAAATGTAATGAACAAGCCAGCTGTGTGGAGAAACTCATCACTACAGTGTTGACCAGCAGATGATGAAATTTGAATACGTTTGCTAGCCACAAAAAAGCTACGACTTAACCATGGAAGGGCTATGATTTCTGTGAAAGGTTTCCCCTTTCAGATGTCTAAGGAATCATGGGGTTTTGGGTTTCCTGAAGAACACCTGTGTAATTAATTATTCTCTTTAGAGAATATAAATATTCCCCTAGAGATAATTTCCTTTCTTGTGTTAATGACACATTCATAAAAGGTGCAAGATGAAAACATGTTAAGTGTTAAATTGTTCATCAAGATTGAAAATAGGTGTTAAAAGTAAAAATACCAAATTATATTTCATTGAATGAAATAAAAGATCATTCTTTGAACTTGAGAGTTTGGGGATTAATGAGAGCCTTTTTGTTTCTTTTCATATGGAATTACAGAATTTTCAAGGAATAACTCCTATTACATTCTTGATAAATTATTTGACTTCTCTTCTTGAATACATCCAGTAACAGGCATCTTAGTACTTAACGAGGTTTCCAGTTCTATGGGGAGGCAGCGTGGTCTTGGAAGTTAAAAGATCAGCTCCCTAATTTGCAAGTAGGTCAGAGTATGTACTACATGCATTCTCTTCCAGCTCTATTCATTATGAGAAAGTTTCTGTTTATGCTGAACTGAAGCCTTCTTGAGTATGACTTTTAAATGAGTATTTATAGAAAAAAAATTAGAGCATAATTATTGTCTTCTGCTGTTTCCTTCTTTTACTATGATGTACTCATTTCTTATATCACATACTACTATTGCTACTACGATTACCGTGGCACTACAATTTCTACTACTACTATTACCACTACTACTACTGCCACCACCACCACCACGGCTACTGCTGCTGCTGCTGCCATACCACCACCACACTCCTTCTCCCCTCCTCCTTCTTCTTCTATTACTATTACTTTACACACATAAGCATTTCTATAGTACTTTAAGAATTAGAAAATTGTCTCCATATCTCATTTGACTCTTACAACAAGTCTGTGAGGTAGGTGCTATTATGAGACTGCGCATCCCAGAGTCACACAGCTAGGATATGTTGGAGGAAAGAACAGACCATAGGTTTGCAATGTGCCACCTAGTTGGAGTCATAAATTAAAAATGTCAAACTTTATCACAGTCAGAAATTGCTACATGTATCATGTTTCTTTGCCATGAGAAGCATATGTGTAATCAGAAAGACATATATGAATCCCACCTGAGAAAATATATGGAAAATGCTGCCCAAAACTTAACTCATATAAATGCCAGGTATTATTACAGAGTAAATGCCATCACAAACATTTAAACCCATGAAATCAAAAGGATTTCTTGAGAAATCTGAATTCTATGATATTTTAAAGAATAGTTGTTTTCTCTTATTTCGAGGCTGAATTTGACAAGTAGGAGTCTCATTGGTCCTTTTAAGCAATTAAAGACTGATTTATATGGATTACATTAGTCACCTGCAAATTAACTTGATAAAGTAATTAAAAGAGGTGGACTTAAGCAGGTTAAGCATTTCCCCTGTAATCCAGCTTACCCTGTAAATGTGGCAGCCAAATCAGTCTTCTACAGACATAGGAAGCAGCAAGGTCTAGCTCTGGCTCTGTCTAGGCCTTTGATGTACATGTCTGCTTGATAATTGTCAATTCTCCCTGCCCCAGATGACTCTAAGATTATACACATTGACAGCTTGCTAAACTGTATTGGTAGATGGAATTTTCACACCAGGAAGTTCTCCATGCTATGAAATCACAGGTTCAAACACCTCTCTGCCTCAACAAGCATGATTTATTAAGGTCAAAGATTGTAGATTTAATAGCAAAGCACTATTCCAGTTTATGGTCCAACACTGGGGACTAAGGATTTCACATTGTATAATATTCATGTTATAAGTGATAAACCCAACTATCCTGAATAATGATATTCCTGTCTATGCATATTAAGAGAAAATGTGCATTAATGGTTTCATAATATTTTAAGGCAACAAAGAGTTGCATTTTTAAATATAGGGAAATGTTTCATGATATGCCACTGATGAAAATATAGACTACAGTAGCAATCTCACACCTAAGCTCTCTTAATCTGTATTTTTTAAAATGTGACTTATTTAATAATGAATAAAAACTGATTCAAGCACATACATAGTTTTCATGGATGTTGTGCTGTAAGGATAAAAAATCCAGTACTCAGGGTGAATAACATTTGCTGGTGATATTTGCTTGGGAGAAAAGCATTTTTCATCTGCCAAATGGTCAAACTAGGAGAATGTAATAAGATATGAAAAGTAATTCACCATTCGTGTTTAATAGTAGTTTATCTGGAACATCCAAGTAAGCCTCAAAAATCAAATAGCATTGATTTGCTTGTGGATTTATGCTGATGAGAAAACAACCTTCACACTGATGATTCTGAGTTGTGTTTAAATTTTGATGCACAATCATTTACAGATTACTCCGTTTGGGAGGAAACACCACTTTCTTGCACTGGGGTTTTTACTTTTGATTTCTGAGAGGGGAGAAGGTATTATTGCTGAGCTATATTATCTGAAGTTTCTTTCACTCAAACCAATTAGCATCCCACTCAGGCAAGGGAATGATTGAAATAGTTGATACTTTTGACTGAGCTGCTATTTTGAACTTCTTATAAAACATCAAGCCTGGAGAATTCAAAACATATCAATTAAATTGGTCATAAGATAATAGAGTGGAAAGGGGCCTGACAATCTGTCTAGCCTAATCAGCAAACTTGTGTATTTGTAGTTATATGTAAATGCATATACATATTCATATTCGTATATATTTACAAATGTACGTATATCCATACATATATACATACATACACATTCATATATGCATATATGCATAAATGTATGTATATCCATATGTATCCAGATGGATAGAAGATAGATATCTACATAGCTCTAAAGATGATAGACAGATAGATAGATTAGATAGATAGCTAGATTGATTAATAGGTAAGATAGATAAATGGATAGATAGAGAGATAAATAGATAAGTAAAGAGATAGATAAATAAAAACTGAGGCCCAGAAAGGTTATGTGACTTCTCCAAAGTCACACAGGTAATAAGGGTCAGTTTTAGGATTTGAACTTGAGTCCTCTGACTCCAAAGCAAATTCCATTTTTGGATTCTTCTGTGAGGATTTGTTTAGCTTAAAAGGCACCGTGGCTTCAGAGATTGCAAGTCCATTTCCATGTATAGACTCTACCGTAAGTGCTGAAATATTTTCAGTGAAAAAGGTCTTAAGCTTTGAGCCTTTTTCATACTAATACCTTGGCACTTTTGTAGTGAGGAACTGGGTTTTTGGATTTCACAAAATAATGGAAATAATAATTGATTTGGTCATCCCCAGTGATACATATGGTCTTCATTTTAAATGCAAATTACGCACCATCTGGGGCTCCTTCCTTTCCATTCAGAGATCTGAAAATACCTACGCATTTTCTTTGTGGTTGCGTTCACTGTGGCACTGAAAGGCCCTGTCCCAGCACTGTTATACGCTCGGACAGCGGTGTAATATACTAAGTTGCTCTGGAGGCCCTGGAGTCTGGCCGATGTCTCATTCCCCATGACCTTGACTCTGTTGGATGAGTCTTCTTGGCCTCCGTTATTCCAGTACCGAATCTAAAAAGGGGTACAAAAAGTAAGGCATTGATGCTAGTACTGTTCATGAAAGACTCTCTAACACAAAAATGATTTTTCCTTTAGTGACCTTTGACAGTGTTTTATTTTAAAATGATAAATCTGCTAAGACAAGGCTTTTAGATAAATATTAAATGACCACAATCCAGGAACCTGACCCTCTCTGCAATTGTGTGACTGTGAAGATGAGATTTGCTACAGAAAATCATTTATAAAAGTCTGTTCCTTTCTCAAATTTTAATAAAAAGATATTCTCATTCTCATAAAGATTTTATTGAGAAGAAAAAAAAGTTGCTTGTATCTTCTTGTCAGCCAGTCTGTGGTAATATGACTGCCTATGATGCCTGTTTTTCTCCCCATTCATTTAATATCATTAGAGAACTGGACACAGAAAGGCCAGGGTTCAAATCTCATCTCCAAAAACAATAATACTGAGCAAGTCAGTTGACTTCTCTGACTGTCGGATACCTCATTTGTAAAATAGATAGAGTAATCCCTATGGTACCCATCTCACAGAGCATTTAGAAAGGAGTCAGTGCTATAAAATGAATTGACATTATATCTACGATCATTATTGAATCATACCCTCAATGCTTTCAAAATTGTGTAACCACCATTATGGATTTCTTTAGGTACATGCTTTCTTCTCTGATAAAATGTAATTTCCTTGAGCTCAAGCACTCTTTCATAATTGTCTTTTCATTTGAACACCTAAAACATTTCCTGGAACATAGTAGGCAATTAATAAATGCTTATCAATTGGTTGATCGATGCTGTCTATGCTTACTATTGACCAGTGTCTCTGTATGTATTTATTTTTTTAGCTATTATTTTCCTTTACTTTGTAGCATGAGATCTTAGAATTCATCATCAATAGTGAAAATTATTTGTCATAGAAATGTTGACAGATTATTTCCATTTGGTTACCTGTTGTGCTCTTTCCACTTTCAACTACAGATTTTTTGAGGATAAACCAGCTAAGTTGGGTCTCATGCTTTCTGGAGACTTGATTTATCTACCATGAATCTTTACAATTTTATTATAATTTTCCACCATCCTTTATATAATTCAAAGCATTTTGTATCTTTAAACCACAAACTCTTGACAAGTTAAGTAAAATCAAGTTAACAGACATTTATTAAGCACCTACTGTATACATCAGGTGCTGTAATATTTTATTATCTAGTAATTTGGATAATTTTTAACTGTTAATATTTTTATGGAGAGAAACCATCATTAACATTGGGCTTCAATTCAAGCAATAGCCATACTGAGTTACTGTTCTTGGGATCATAGTTGGAGAGCTAGAAGGAACCTTGAAGATGATCTAATGTTGCTCCCTCATTTTCCAGATGGGGAAATTGAGGCCTAGATTGGTCAAATGACTTGCCCGAAGTCACACATGCAGTAAGTGGTAAAGTCAATAGTGAGTCCATTCTTCTGATTCCAAATCCAGCATTATTTCTACTGACCTTCAAACAATACTGTCAACTATCCTTTCACTCTTCTCTTGAGTTCAAGGAACACATTGTCCAAAGTGGACCTTAAGTCTATTCAAAGAAATCCATATTGACAAATTACCTCTTTATACATGTTTTATCAAAGATCATGAGAAGGAAAAAGCATTTGAAAAAAGGAATAAGCAATAAATTAGTTTCTTATGAATTTTGAAATGCAACTCACTAGTACAAACTAAGTAAATATTTTATTACTTAGTGAAGAGATTCTTTCTAAAACTATTCTATAAAAAGTTATTAAGCTAATATCAATTTACCTAAAACTTTTTATGATTCAAAATATTTGCTGTTCCCCAATCAGTAAGGTAGCCTACCATTCCTTAACAATCATAAGAGATACTAAAAGTGCATCTAATTAAAAAAATCTATTTTTCCTCTGTTCCATGAATCTTAGTTAAACAGGGTCTTATTGTTCTTTATGTCGTACAATGCTTAGCTAAAAATAAGGTATTTGAAATTTCATTTCTCTCACTTTTCAAAAATTCCAGGTCATAAAAATCTGTGATACCAGCTTTGCTGGGCATGTCCAAGCTTCCTTTCTTACAAACTATGCCATCTTTATTATGTCGTTCAACTCTTTGCAATTCAATATTCTCACTTGCAAAGTGGTCTGTTTATTCTAAATAAGCCTAGAATTACTGCAACAGCCAAATGCCCTCTGCAAACTGGGAAAAGCTGAATCATGTGAGCCATGATGTTTGCTTCAATTACCTACTCTTATCACACACGTTCTCTTGGAAAATAGATCGTCCATTGACACTGCATTTTATTTTGATCAAAGCGTGAACTATGAAAAAATGTCTTAGGAAATTATTAGAAATGGGCTTTAGAATTTGTTTTCCATTTTGGCCACAATATGATTTGAAGTACTGCTTTAAAATGCTTTTTTTAAAAATTTTTTTGTTTTTGTTTTTTTTTAGCAATTTAACAGACCTCTTCTGATGTATCTGCAAAGGGGAAGGCAAGTATTTTGTTGGGCAATTATGAAACAAATTCCATTAAAGTAGATACCATAGTTCAGATCACCCAATAACCTGAATTGTATTTAATTTCAGGCTTATTTACTGGAATTATTTGAAAGACTGTCCAGGTGTGATACTGTGGTTTATTTTTATCTACAATGATCAGTCTTGGGCAAATTTACCAATGCTGGTAGGAAATTAGTTTTTTCCACTGAAGTCTGCCTTTGTTCTGAGAAGTACTCAATGTTTGGTGTATTTCTTAGGAACCATTAATATAAAAGGAAACACACATCATCTTTTTCTATATGTTTGGCCCACAGAGCGATCTATGTGCTCTTCTGACTTATTGTTCTGCTAGCCATGCGTACTGTAAATTTCCATTTCTCTAAGCATCAGCAAATCTATTAACATTTCATGCAATGTATTAACCTTCAACCTTTTATCACAATGAACAGAGTTTCCCTGTTTCCTATTTTATTTCTTACATCTGAAACTTAAGATAACTTAAAGACATTAACAGGAATGAAGGTGAAATTGTCATGACAGACTCAGATTGTCTAAATAGCAAATAGATGCTAATGTCCAGGAATACAAACCTTTCCATCTGTACTCTCTTCTCACCGTGTGAAAGGGGCTAAGAGAAGATTTGTGCCAGAGTCTGTCATACTTTTCAGATAACACAAATTACTGCCTCGAGAAATGAACTCATCAACTCATACTTTGTCAAATAGGAAAGAAAATTAGTCAGGATACTAATGATGATGTGTTAGTATGCCACATGGCAAACCATCCGTCCTTGCTGAGATGAGAGATAGGAAAGTTATTAAATTTTTTAAACCTATGCAGCAAACTGGGGAAAAACAGAGTATCAGAAATGTAGCAATGTTTATTGGCAATTGTATCTATTGCTTTCCCATTTCTTGCAGTTTAATTTCTAAATGATATGAGAATTGAGTGGTATTATAATTTCATTTGGATAGAATAGTGAACTAAATGTGTTCTCCTTTTGTAAATAAATCTCCTGGAGTTGTTTTCTTACTGGGAATTTTATAAAGTTCCTATTAAATACATTTTCAGGATTACCTCTTCCACAAACTCATAGTAATGTCTATTTGCCATTTTGGACTTATTTCAGCACATCTTTTCCTATCAAACCTCTCAGTTCATTAGATTGATAAAATAGACATTATACATTCTAAATTATATGAGGTTAATGAAATATCTCCCCCTCCCACTTCTCTTGTTTCTCTTGTCTCCTAACTTGAAGTATATTCTCTCTGTCTCTCTCTATCTCTATGTCTCTGTCTCTGCTTCTCTATCTCTGTCTGTGTTTCTGTCTCTGTCTCTGTGTCTCTATCTCTGTGTCTCTTTCTCTGTCTCTGTCTCTGTTTCTGTCTCTCATTACTTGAAAAGCACAACTAGTGCTACCCATTTAATTACATTTACTACAATGCCTCTAAATTTGTATCACTGTCCCTGAGCTTCAGGTCTGTATTCCTGGTCACTTTGAAGACATAACTATCATTGCAATCCAAGGATCCAATTTACCACCTCTGTAGTACACATGTTAGCCTCCCCATACCCCACCCCCACTCTGTCAGCACTCTCCTCACCCCCGCTGTGCCTATTCACCCAGTTTGGAAACTCTGGAGTCATCTTTGACTGCTCCTTGTCCTTCATCAGCCATTTCCAATTTTCTTTCAAGTCCTCCTGATTTTTTCTCTGAGTATTTTTTTTTTAGTCCAACTGTCATCATGCTCATTCCTGTCACAATGCTTTCTATTTCGCTAGCTTGTAATCTACTTCTCTCTGCTCTTTGCACTCATTCCTCCTTGTCTTTCCAAATTCAGCTCAAGTTTCACGAGCCTTTGTCAAAGTTCTCATCCTTATTACTGACCTTTAGCTCTTACCAACTATCTCAACATCCTCCTCCCATTAAACTCCAGTGGCTCCCTATCACCTTCAGGATCAAACACAAAATGCTCTATACCCTGGTTCCTTTCCTCCACCTTTCTAGTCTTCTTACATCTTACACTCCCCTCCCCCTCATCATGTCTCTGTGACCCAATGACAGTGCTTTCTTTGCTATTCCTTGCATAAGACACTCCATTCTCCAACTCCTGGCACTTTCGTTGCCTGTTTTCTGTGCCTGAACTTTCTCCCTCATTTCTGCCTCCTGGATTCCCTGGTTTCAAGTCTTAGCTAAAAACCCATTTTCTCCCTTAATTCTAGATCCTTCCAATTTTTTCTGTATATATTTTATTTATATATAGTTGTATTCATGTTGTGCCCTCATTAGATTGTGAGCTCCCTGACAACATGAACTGCCTTTTACCTTTCTATGAATTCCTGGTTGTTAGTATACTGCCTGTCACATAGTGGGTGCCTAATAATTATCTACTGAATGACTACAGTCAATTTCATTCTGCAGTGTATTATACTCTGTGCCACATTGGTGTTCATCATGTTTCCTAAATTAAACTATAGGTTCCCTGAAGGTAGACAGCTTCATTAATTCTTCTTTTATATCTGTTCCTGGGCCAGTAACAAGCATATAGTAAGTTCTCTCTGTCTCTGTCTCTGTCTCTGTCTCTTTCTCTCTCTCTCTCTCTCTCTCTCTTTTTCTCACTCTCTCTGCACACACACACACACACACACACACACACACACACACACACACACATACACACACACGTTAAGCTGAATTGAGGTCCCCTCATGGTTCCTAGGTGTTGCTTATGAGACAGTACTCTAGTTAGGCATGCTCTAGCAATGGAATGTCAACATAAAATATATAGTTACTAATAGTCATCCAACACACATTAGCATTGTAAAATACATATATACATGATTCAGTGGTTTTATATTAAAAGGGATTACCTCATAACCCAGTAATCGTCCACTGCTCATTTTCCAAGGAATGGCATCCCAGGAAACTTCGATGATTGATGATGACAGGCTATTGGCCAAGACATGAGATGGAGCTACTGTAGGTTCTGTGTTGGGAGAATTGAAATTAAATATATATGTACACATATTTTATATGTATATTTATATTAGTATATACATACATAGAAAGAGAGGCAGAGACAGAGAGACAGAGAGATATGATATGATTTTAGTAATTCTATGAAAAAATCCATTATTGCATCTAATTTTTAAAAGATTATACAGAAATATTATAGAAATACAATTCATCTCAACAAATACTTGTTAATTTTCTACTATATGTAAGGCAAAGTATGCTGTTAAAATTATAAGCCTTGCTTTTCAAGTACAATCAAAATATAATTACCCACCTTCCTCTGCAGAGAAAACAGTTGTGACTGGGCTGAATGGCCCTTCGCCTTTGTTATTATATACACCAACTTTTACTTCATAGGGCGAAAAAGAGAGGATACTTTCATTCCTAAAGACATATCTTGGTGTATCAGGAGATGTAACCACCGTCTGGATCCACGTGGTAATACCGAGAGGTCTGAAGGCAACAACGTAGCCGAAACCTTCACCATTCTGCAATTCCTCAGGGACTGGCTGTATAAAGAAAAAGCGAAGAACAGCCCCATCGAATCTCCTCTGCTCAAGTCTATATCATGATTGGTGGCATTTTAATTGCAAAATATTTCAAAATTTTTACAGAGGAAGAAGGGAGGTGGAATAAATTTTGTATAATTCAGCAAATAGAAGCAAGACAGCTGCATTTCTAATTTCTTTTCTTTCAATGATCAAGTTTCTAACATTGTGTTTACGTGGCATAAAACAATATGGATGACAAGTGAAAATAACTTTGATACAGATGTCTGAAAATTTCTGATTGTTTAGTATGTTGTAGAAAAAAAGCCAAATAATAAATAACTGGCTTTTTGTGCTTTCCATTCATTGGATGTTTTGGTAGATGTTTCCAAATCTGATTAAGCACTGAGTATTTGGGTTGACTGCAATTCAACTCATAAGCCACATTTTCAAAAATAAAACAAAATTATATAAATGGTCTAATCACTGTCATTGAGCTGGCAGAAAGGAACCACAACACTAATATTAAAATAATTACTATGCATTTAGCAGAATTCATTGCTTTCAATGCAGAAACCTGGCTAAGTTGGAAATTCCTGTTGACAAGTGTAATTATTTGCTTCACCTTGCTACAACAATCTTTTGCTTATGCTTATTTACCACCATGAAACCTTAAAAGAATGCCAACAACTGCCAGACCTCCTAACACTCAGATGTATAGCTGAAATTTATACTGATTACACACAAACACACAGTGCTGAAAGGATGGCCAAGAGTGGAACAAAACACAAATCAAATGGAAGGATCAAGTAGCACACATTGCTTGGATAGGTGGCAATTGTAATCTAGAGACAGGTTCCTCCCATGTCCCCCAAGCACAAAGCTGAGATAGACCAGCACCATCAAAGTAACTTACGTCCCAAGTTATAACCAGTTCCGACCGACTGCCACCTCCCCCACTTACTTCTGAAGGGGGTACTTCTGGAACTGTGGGGAAGAGAAATATAGAGAAGCCAATATTTAAGCTTATTAACATCCACGTGAAGGAAAATTCTTTCATATTCAACATCTATTTTTGAAGTAGTGTGATCATTGAAATACCTAGTATAGAATATTTCTTTTCTGGATATCTCTGAAGTAATTGAAATCTTTGTGTAAAAGAAAATAAAGGATCAGACATGTCAAGTGTGTTAGGAAAAAATCACACGCCTGACACCATAAGGTTATATCTCCTTATAACCTCAACAAATATGTATTGATTTTCAATAGTAGATTGTTAAAATAAAAATAAGAGCACAAAAATTAAAATCTGAAATTTTGGGGAAAATTCAACCCTCTTGCTCTATGACAACGACAATTTAAGATGCAGATAATCACTGTGATAATTTCAATAATGTCATTTTTATAGGAACGAATATCATTCACATATGATCACATTCATCACAAACAACATGAAATCTACTAATTTCCCATTTATTCTGGGATGTACTTCAATCTTAAAGTTATTCTTCATGACCCAACACATTCCACTAAATACTCTATCGAAGTCATTTCTTTTGGCACCTTCTCCAAGGGACGTAAAGTTAATTGATGTTGAATAATTAAAATTATTTAAATACATTCAGTGACATGAAAGGCAAAATTGTAAAGCAGATACAGAACAAGACTTGTAACAAAGAGGACCTGAATTTAAGTCCTGTCTCTGACACATATTGGCTTTGTGATCCTGGGCAAGTCACACAATGTGTCAGGGGCCCAGGAAACTCTTTAAGACTATAAGTGACAGATGAATTGTCGATCTATATTGGTTCAGGGAGTCTCCACACTGGGAATCCTTCATACCTATGAAGTATAAATCCAGGAGAAAAACAAACGGTGATTGATATCATGGCTAAAGCATGAAAAAATTGTACTAGGTGTAACTCAAGCATTATCTTCATCTGACTTAATATTATGTAACCTGAAAATGTTGAGTCTGTGTGTTCATTATTCCATTATCAGATTTCTGTGAAAGGCCTCCTAAAATTGAAAGTTACTATCAAGAATTTCAAGGAACTGAAATAAAGGAGTTTTATATTTGCTTCAACTAATTAATCTTCTTAGGGATGATAGCAATTGTTTTTCAAAATCTTAAAACAGGAAGGATAAGCATAATTGAGAGGGAAGAAAATGGGACCAAATAAAATTTTGTCATGAGTCTTCTCAGATGCCATCAAGTCTAAATGCCAACTATCCATGAAGATGGCCTTTGTCTACAAAGTAATAACAAAAATCAAAATTTACACTACAATAGCAGTGTTAGCATATTTGTTTAATATTAAATAAAGACCATTCCTAATGGATCAAAATGTCAGTATCTTCACATGACTTTTTTTTCCCTGTAAAAATGATAATTCTATCCATTGGAAAGATTACCTACTTAAACAAATAGATCAGTTTTCAGAGGTGGGGAACCTGTGGCCTCAAGGTCACATGTGGCCTTCTGGGTCCTAGGGTGTGGCCTTTGACTGAGTCAGTTTTACAGAACAAATCCTTTTATTAAGGGAAGTTGTTCTGTGAAGTTTGGATTCAGTCAAAAGGCCACACTTGAGGACCTACATGGCCACATGTGGCCCTAAGGTCACAGGTCTCCCACCCCTGGTAGATACTGAGAATGACTATATTTGAAAAGCAATTCAGAAATTCTGGGGTGAGGCCAAATCCCTGATGATCTTTTCAGTCAAAAAGATTCCAGTAAAAAAATATGACAGTAATATGTGCTCACCACCGGGTTAAGTGCGGGAAATACAAAGAAGAAGAAAACAGTCCCTACCCTCAAGGAGCTCATTTTGATTGGGGAACTGATCCAAGTAAATACAAGATATCTACAGAGAAAATGGATGATCACGTCAGAAGGGGAAGGCAATTGTAATTTGGGGGGGGGGGGGCAGGGAAAAGACACCTGAAGAAAGTGAGTTCATATTTGATGGAAGCCTGGGAAGAAAAGGGATGAGGTTCAAGAGTTAGGGCATTCTAGGCAAGGGAAACAATCAGCGGAAAGCCATGGAGACAAGAGATGGTATATTCTATATGACAATAAGTATGTAAAACAGGGAGGCTCAATCACTTAGAGTGTTGAGAGGAATGACAAGACTCAGGGAAAGGAAAGGATGTGAAGAGCTTGAAATGCCAAATGATGGCTTTATATTTCATCCTGGATGAAATAAGGAGCCACTAAAGTTTGGGGGAGGAAGGTGACACTGCCAGTCCTATAATTTGGGAATTTTTTCAACTTAGTGGAAGATGAACTTGGAGGAGGGAGAGACTTGAGGCAGAAGGAACAATTAGAGGGATACTACAATAATCTAGGTATGAGATGATTATAGCTTGAACTGGGGTGGTGGCTATGTGAATGGTGAGAAGGCAGACATATATAATGGTTAACATTTATATAGTACTTACAATGTGCCAGGCACTGGTTTACAGTTATTACCTCATTTGATCTTTTCATCGTTCTTCTCTCTCATAACAATAACAATTAGCATTTATACAGGGTGTTCATGTTTGCAAAGAGGTTTCTAAACATCTTGCTTTAGCCTCCCAATAGTTCGAAGAAGGAGATGTTATTATCACCTCCTTTTACAGATAAGGAAAGTGAGGCAAAGAGAGGTTAAGTGATTTGCCTATGGTCATACAGCTAGTAGGTGTCTGAAGCTAGATTTGAACTCAAGTCTTCTAGACTTCAGGCCTGGCAGCCTATCCATTGCACCACCTAGCTGTCTTACATGTTAAGCTGCATATAGAATCAATATTGTGAAGATAGAAATGATAAGATTTAGCAACAGATTAAATGTGATATGAGAGTGCAGAGTTGAGGGTGCTACTGAGATTGGGTGAGTAGATGTATGGCAAGTTTGGAATTTAGGAGATAAGAAAATCAATTGGACATGTTGCATTTGAGAAGTCTTTGGGACATCTAGTTTGAGAAGTCAAAAAGGCAACTGGTGATATGTAACTATAACTCAAGAGGAAGACTCTGGTTAAGGATATAGATTTAAGAATCACATGCATAGAGATGATAACCCATGGGACATAATGCGATCACTACCCTAGAGAGTAGAAAGGCCAGGACAGATTCTTGGGGGACTTCTACAGTTAGTAAATATGACATGGATGAAAGTCCAGCAAAGGAGGCTGTGGAGCAGATGGAGAGGTAGGAGAAAGCAATGTCATGAAAACCTAGAGAGGAGGGAGTATTCAGGAAAACATGGCCAATTGTGTTAAATGGTCAAAAAAGGCAAGTATTAAAATAAAGTCTTTAGACGTGGCAATTTAGATATCGCTGGTAACTTTGGAGAGATCTTTTTCCAGCTAACTGGTGGCATCAGAAGCCAGATTATAGGTTTTGAAGAAAGTAAGAGGAAATGTATGAAAGGAGATGCACCTAACATAGACAGTTACCTCAAAGACTCTGGCCAAGATGAGGAAAGAGAATGTTGGGAGATCTGGGACAAGAGATAGTGGGAATGGTTGGTTCAAGAAAATTGCTTTCTTTTTTTTAAGGATGGGGGAGACCTTGGTTTCTTTGTAGGCAACAGAGAAGCAAGCAATAGTAAGAAAATGAAGTTGAGCAGTGATGAGAAAGGGAACATTCTCTTGAAGAAGACAGAGGAGGATCAGATGCATGCAAAGGAATAACCTTAGCAAAGAGAAGAGCCACCACTCCATAGAAGAGTATGTGGTAGGAATTGAGCTCTTAGTGATATGTGAGATAGAAGAGAGAAGAAGGAACTCTTGGAGAAAGGACCCTTTGGTGAGTGAGGTATGAAGCAAGGTCTTCAGTAGTCACCATGGGGAAGGTTTGCCATATTCTATGATCCTACAAATGAACATTTTAACAGACTCAGAACTCAAAAGCTATTGGCTTCTTTTAAAGCAATCCTGCCCTCCCCCCCAAAAACCAAAAACCACTAACCTGCCTCTTCAGTTCTTACTTTTTCTGAGGGTAAACTTGGTTCCCCACCTCCAATTTTGTTATTGGCTACAACACGGAATTCATATTCCACCCAAGGATTTAAGTCCACCACTGTGGCTGTGAATGTTTTTCCATCGATGATATCCGGCACTATAAAATAATGTTTAGAGAACTAAGAATCCTTTCTCTTGAATATGAGAGTTTGAAATACAGATCAATGGTCAGAATTTCTTTTTGCCTTGTTACCTGTTGTAACTATTTGCCAGCCCACTGAGAAAGGTGTCCGAGCTTGAATGACATATGATGTGACCGGACTATGGTTGTCTGTACCTTCTTTCCAGGACAGTTGGGCTGTGGTGTCTGTTATTTCATCCACCTTCACACTTTCTGGTGGTCCAGGAGAACCTAGCCAAGACAAAGAAGATAAGAAATTTTGTATTATATGTAAGAGATTCACTCTTGGAAACCAACAAACGAGACTTTTGTCTAGTGGCCAGGGGATGAAATAGGCATGCTAATTTCTCCAGACACTTTTGTGCAGGAGCGCTAACTCTGCGAGAAGAGTTAAAAGTCTAATACAAAAGAAAACAACACATAAGAGTACCCCTCGAATACCTCCGACAGATTCCAATTTCTCTAGCTCTTAGGGAAAAGGCCATTTAATGGGGAATCAAAACACCACTATTTCTTTTAACAGGGACTGAAATTCTGTCTGTTGTTTGAAAAGTATGAAATCCAGTTGGGAAGGCAGTCATTCTGAGACCATAACATTAAGCGATTACAGATGCCACATTCTTTCAGAGACCTTTGTGCAGCAGGATCTTTGTACCTCTCCAAATTTGATGCATTTTATTTCAGTCCCAGCATCCTCCTGTAATGTACTAATGCATCTCTGTAGTCCACCAATTTGTTACCTAAAGCTGCTTTACCCTAGGATATGCTGGGCCAATTTTTCAGCACAGCAGCAAATCAGCACTGGAGAGCAGTGAGGTCTGTTTCCTATAGCACATTCTAGAAAATTCTGATTCTTTGGAGATGGATTTAAGAAACAACACACAAACACAATTGCATCACATCTCAGAGCTAATGGAATACTTAAAAACACATCGTCTTAGGTTATGACTGCAGAATATCAATTAAAGGGTGAAAATACATACATAAAGATTTTTACTTCTTTAAATTAGTACCTGTCCTCTCAAACAGCATCATAATAGACTTGTATTAGATCCAAGTCAGAACAAATTCATATACTCAGTTAGTTAAGTAGTTAACCAGCATTTATAATGGAATGGAAGGTTAGAGGAGAGGTGAATACGTATGCATGACATGCCTAATGATGTGCCAGAAACTGTGCTAAGTGCTCTATAATATTGACTCATTTAATTCACATGACAATCTTGGGAAGCAGGGGCTATTAGGACCCCCATTTTACAGTTGAGGAAACCAAGTCAGATGGCAGTAAAGAGACTTGTGCAGTGTTACACATCTATTAGGCATCTGGGGCCAGATTTGAACTCATATCTTCCAGACACCTGGCCCAGTGCTCTACCCACTGCACCCCCTAGCTGTCTATTAAGCACTTATTATGTGCCTGACATTGTTTAGAGCCATGAAGATACAAAGAATCTGCCCTCAAGGAGCTGCTACTGTGATAGGTAAACCAGTAAATCCATATGAGATATAGTCAATATAGATCAGAGGGAAACAAAGTGAATATGCTTATGTCATTACTGTGTTGTGTTTACTTAAAGATGATCAATTAAAGGAACAGAACAGGTAGCTACTAACATTTACCTCTTACTATCAGCTCTGCTGCGGATGAAACACTGTCTACTTCTGTTTGTACCATACAAACATATTTTCCACTATGTTTTAGCTGAATGTTCCGAATCATCAAATCACCTGAAGAACTCTGTTGAATAAACAGATAATGAATATCATTATTTGAAAGCGTAAATGACTCAGAAATGATTGAGACATTTCACTAGTCGAAAACAACATCTTGTGGCCCAGAACTGCATAATACAAAATAAAATCAAATTTTAAAAATACATATTTTTAGGTCAACCAGCAATCGTACTCAGATAGTTAAATGATTTAAAAACTAAAATAAGAAGATTCTAAAAGGAATCTCTTTTGAAGTTCACTGTGGTTGTCTTGAAAGGAGTTGACCTCTGAAATTCACCGAGTGTAGAGATCTAAATTTGATCAGAGCAGCATTATTTCTAATGTTATTTGAGTGTTTTCTAAAATAATCCTAGGTTCATTACAGGGTGTGGCCATGCCAGAGCATGGTGTAGGGTTCTTGTTTGAAGGGGATGGAGTTTTCCTTTTTGCATCTAATGATAACCATCCCATCAGATTGTTTCAAGAAACTTTAAATTTTATTGGACCTCCCTTGCCCTTTCCATTACAATATTTTGTCCAAACAGTATTTTCATTTTTCAGATTTATTTTTTTAAAGATTTAAATCTTTTAAGTTTTTCTTTCTGTCAATTACAGTGGTTCACCTTATCTCATTTGCTCCTTTGTATGGTGTCAACTTTTGAAATTTTTTTTCTAGCTCAATAGCTTTCAAATCACTTGATTAAGGAAAGTAAAGCATTTGTTTATCTGCTGGATAATGAATGCAATACTATACGGGAATTGCCAGATGTGATTCACTTAACCAAAAAAAAAAAATGGAGTTTAAAGCCAGACAAATTCATATCTAGAGAATTTAGGGAGAGTTCATGCCAAATTAATAAGAAGAAACTTTTAAAACTCTACAGAAACTATAAATAAATTTATTGTCGTTCGTTATCAATTAAAGGATCAAGTTCTCTAAAATCTCATATTCTCTCATTTTTATAATTAGTTTTAAATATGATTCAAGGATTTTTTAAGAGGTAAAATAATATTTGCATGAGTTGGCTAATTGCAAGTTAGTCTCATAAAGGAGCAGAATAGCATGAATTAAATAAAATAATTCAAAAACTAGAGGGTTATTGAATTTTGGAAGTAGGAAAAATCAAGAGTCCTTTGAGAGTCATCTTAAATGAAAACATCTGTGAAATATCATGAGATGGAAAGTAGTATTTACATTATTAATTCCATATGTGCATTGCATGGGATGCTATGCCCATCCCTTCCCTGTAATTCACCTTTCTACATTTAACTAGGCTGGTCCTCTGAAAGAGACTTAAAACTGTTTGCAAGTGTGGGACTTAAAACCTTTTTCATTTGGTCAGAGCTTTTGTAATCTGGTCTATTGGAGTTCACTAATTGCCAACTGCCCACTGGCAATTGGAAAGCCTAGGATTATCTCCAAACCACAATAATGAAAGAAGATAGGATTGGAGACAAAGAGCGCAATGTACGATTTTCATTGCTCAGACCAAGTTACTAAAAGAACAAAGGGAATGAATGAACAGGCCAAGAAGAAGTGAACTGTTTTCAATTTCTGTAGAGAAGTCATGGGAAATCACATTCAAAAATTTCTGCCAAGGATGAAGAATTGAGGGATCTGCACTGGTTGGGGAAGGAGTCAACTTAATGAAGTTGCATATCCATCAGTTTACCAAGAGTACTTTTTAATCTTAGATTTTCAATATCAATCATCCAACATACATTTAACAATCAGTTGCTAGGTGCCAAAGAACATCTTAAGAGACAAAGACAAAAATCAAATAGAGAAGTCCTTGGCCTCAAGGAGTATAAACCCTCATTCTATCAAGGAAATGATATTTATCTATGTAATGAAATGAATAATTTCATTACATAGGCAAATAATATTTCTTTACATAGGTAAATATTATTTCCAAGGTGGATAGGGGAGGGATGCTAGCAGCTGGGGTCATGAGTCAGGAAAGGACTCATGTAGAAAGTGGCAAGCTTTATTGTAGTTTTATGCAACATTCAGAAATTGGGAGGCAGGATGGTATAGTATATAGAGAGATGAAATTAAAATGATAAAGACCTAGGTTCTAGTTTAGCCTCTGACATATAACATCTGTGTGACCCTGGAAAAATTGCTTAATTTTTCACTCACTGACTGTCAATTTTTGTAGCCAGTACTGATTGGCATTGGTAGAGGAAATCCTAAAATAAAGGAAATGCTACCTATATTTATTCCCATATTCAAAGGATTCTGAGATCTGGGTGTGGATGTTCTCACAAATGATTAAGATTACAACCCATCTGTGCCAATCTGCCTCATACAATTCTTATTACCATATTCCCACTTGTTTTCCACTGGGAAACCTGTGTGGAATTGGTCCAATGTTCTGGATGCCTTACGTTTTCTTGACACTGAAAAAATCCCAGTGGAGCACAAAAGAGAACTTTGCAATAGTTATGCTTTGCATGTGACCAACTCATCCTTTATATGTGTGTATATGCATGTATGTATATGTATGTGTATTTATGTGTATATATTTACATATGTACACATACACACACTTACATACATACATATTTGATCTTATATTTTGACTCTTGTTAAAGTTCCCTCTCAAGACTTTAGGGAATTAATGGGGATGAAATTCAATGTAGACTGACATCTCCCTTACTCTAGTTCTGTAGCTCCTTATTTCTTACATGTTGCAGTCTCATTACACCCATTCTCTACCTGTCTATCATTCTCTGAATGATATTCAAATTTAATTTTTTGGATACTGAAGAGTTAATGAGTGACAGTCATAGAACAGTTAGCAGAATATTTGTTTCCAAAAGATAAGCCTTTTCCAAGTGAAAAGTTTGGCCCATTAAAGGAAAATTACATTTTCCTGAAGTGAATTCAGTCCACTTTTCTGCTTAATTCTGCGTCCAACTTCCTTTCTATTGCAGGGTCTCTCTGATATACATACATACATACAAGCATACATATATGTGAATACATAGATACATATACATATAGGTATGGATATAAAGTAAAAATAGGTATGTCATATATTTGCATTCACTTAAATATGTAGATGCTATGAGAGATGCTACAAATATGTATATTTATGTAAAAAAATATGCAATACAAATAAAATAAGTACACATAAATATATATTATATGTGTGTCTACAAAGAATCATTGATTGCTCCTTCATGGTCTCCTTTGTTGACTCTTCATCTAAAAGAGGCTTAAGAATGGTGGGTGACCCCCAGAGCTCTGTCCTCAGCCTGTTTCTTTTCTTCCTCTCTTTTATTTCATCCAGTAATCTCATCTTCTTCCATGTATTCAATAATAATCTCTACAATAACAATTCTCCAGCTACTTATCTTTTCCTTACCTCTATACTCAAATCTCCTATACTGGACATCTCATTTATATCTTGAACTCAACATATCCAAACCTGAACTGAAAATTATCTCTCCCCCTAAAAATCTCTTCTTCTCTGAACTTCCCTAATTTTGTCAAAAGCACCACCATCCTCCCAGTGACCTGGGTTTACAATCTCGGTGCTTTCCCTGACACTTCACTTTCTCTAATCCTTCATAATCCAATCCGTTGCCATGTATTGTTGATTTACCTGTACAACATCTCTTGTATATTTCCCCTTCTTTACCCCAACTCTCATCATCATCACCCTTTTCTAGTCCCTTATCACCTCACACATCAACCACTATATTAGCCTTTTAGTTGGTCTCCCTTCTTCAAGTCTTTTACCTCTCTAGTACATTCTCTATTCTGTTATCAAATTACCCTTCCTAAAGTGCAGATCTGACAATTTTCATCCCTTTTATTCAATGACTCCCTATTACCTTTGGGAGGAAGCAGAAAATCTTTTGTTCAGTGTTCAAAGCCCTTCACAAGCTCGGATCTTCCAGTCTTCTTACACCTTACTTACATACCCACTATGCAAAACACTGACACTGGCCTCCTCACTGTTTCTCAAATAAGACACTCCATCTCCCAATTCTGAGCATGTTCATTGGCTTCTCCCAACGTCTGGAATTCTCTCCTTCAACTTCATCTCCTAGTCTCCTCTTTGGCTGCATTCAAGTCACAGCTTCCATAAGAAGCCTTTCCTGATCCCCCTAGATGTAGAATCTCCATATTGATCAAGTATATAGCTTGCTTATACGTCACTCTTTCTCCTATTAGACCAGTAGTACCTTGGGAGCATGGCTCATCATTTTGTTTTTATTTTTACATCCATTGCTCAACACATTGTCTGGCGCTTTAAAAATGCTTGTTGGCTTGAAATGATTTATAGCATATATGTATGTGCATACATAGACACATATCAGAGAAATACTGCATGTCAACAAATTGAAACCAGAATACATGTACATGTTTAATTTTTGATGGAAAAATAGAATGCAAATGAAGAAATCTTATAATAACAAATTACATAATTTAATGTTTAACTAATAAAATCAATTCTTCCAATGAATGTAACAATAATTAATCACTAAGTGGAGATACTTGGAAACTTAGGGCAATACCTGGTTTGGAATATGAACCGGTTTAGAATGTAAATTCATTTGCACACTCTTATGATGATGAAAAATGGAAGGATATAAGCAGTATTACTATATAAAGTTGAAAGAAGCAATGGAGATAAAAATCAGTTTAAAGAAAGCTTGGTGGGAGACCCAACTAAACAAAATCATCTCTACTGCCCTCAATTTTGAAAATGAAATGATAAAAATGAAATAGAATAACAACAGAAATGATTTGCAACAGTTTTAGCCATTATATTTAAACCCTAACATCAGAGTTTCAGAGCAGGGCAGTTAGGTGGTGCAGTGAATAGATTGCTGGAACTGAAGTTAGGAAGACTCATCTTCATGAGTTCAAATCTGGCCTCAGACACTTACTAGCTGTGTGACTCAGGCCAAGTCACTCAACACTCTTTACGTCAGTTCCTCATCTGTAAAACGAGCTGGAGATGGAAATGATAGACCACTCCAGTAGCTTAACCAAGAAAACCCTAAATGGGGTCACAAAGCCTTAGACACAGCTGAAACAACCAAACAAAAATAAAACATCAGAGTTCCAGTGGTGCTTACGGAGGAATTAAACATGGTACAAAAGAGAATCCAAATGGTGCAGCAGTTAGATTAGATAAAGTTTGCAAAGAGAAGATTTATACTGGAGATTACAACGTAATTGTAAGGGTGCTGAAGAATTAATTTCCAAGGTTGTTGAAAAAGAGACCAAGATCCAAGACTGATAATACTTTGAACCAGTGCTGTGTGCATTGATAGAAGAATCCACACCAGTGAAGTTAGAAGTGCACACGTGTACTCTGTAATATCAGAATTCTGACATCAAATAATCAATTTCAATAGATCAATCAATAATCATTCATTTACTAAGCATCTGCTCTGTGTTAGACATTGGAGAGACATGGACAAAAAAGAAAATTTCTCTGGCTTCAAGGAGTATAAATTCACATGATTTAGGAAGTAGTACATATTTATTAATTTGTACAAAAAAATGTGACCAAGAACATACACAAATGCCAATCCAGTGTTAACTATCTTCTCCATAGACTCATCAACTGACTTATAGACATGGAGAAAATTCTGCCATAACACCCTACTGTGCTGATTGGTAACTGCCTCTCCTAGAGAACTATTCAGGAGAGCTCCAATTATCATGCTTCCCTTCACTCTCAACCCTTTACTCACCTCTTCTTCATATCTACAAACTCCATCACCACTCTAAAATACTGCAGAATCTCATATGAGATCTATTAGCACTCAATGTATCAGAATAGCCACTTACACTTGAAAAAATATAATAAAGGGTGTCTTTCTCTCATATTGTGATATATAGACAAACTGTAGAACTTGTCTGTCTACACCCATCCATACACACACACACACACACACACACACGAGAAAGGCTTGTCTAAATGCCATGACAAAGTTCAAAAAGGATGAGTATAGGAATATATTTTTAATAACTCTAATTACACAAACTTTCAAGAAGAGCTGCTTGTAAATTAATCTCTCAAATTTAACCTTTTCCCTCTTTTCAAAGGTTTCTTATTTTTAAAGGAATTATCCTCAAAGAAAAATCTTCAGTACTGCCTGACCTTTGGAAGGTTTTCCAGTCTTCTCACCTTGACATATACTAGAGGCAGAATATTGTTTCTAGAGGATTTTTTTATTTATTTCCAGTGAAGTTTAGCAGTTTTTCTATCAAATAACATCAAGGAAAGTATTCCTAGGGGGGAAGTTTTTATTTCTCTCTTTCCTTATTGATTTCTTTGAAAATGAGTAGTCAGGTAAAGAAGACATATAAAGAGCTTTTCTTTTATAGAAAAGGAATTGGATCCACATATTAGTATTAAATGTTTTCTCAAAAATAACTTTGAACTACAGTCACTCAGACATGCTTATCAACTACTAACTTATAAATTAATTAACTTTTGACACATTGTAGCCTTCTATCAATATACCAGAACCATTTTCAGTCACTTTTTCAGGTTCTCATCAAGAAAAAAAAAAGAAGAGGAAGAAGAGAAGGAGGATGAAGAAATGTTTAGGACTTGATATTTCTTTGAGTAGTCATAACAGTTATTCTCTCAAGCAACACTTATTTGTAATGAATATGGCATGTGCAAACAAACTCATAACCTGTCTCATCTTTGAAATGTTAAGAGAAATATCATCCGTATTTATAATGATGCTGGATTGTGATCTATTATCTTTGGACTGGTTTTCCCTGTGGTTTTTTTAACAAGAAGATTTAAAAATTGAGATGTAATCGAAAGGTTCTTTGTATTCATAGGGAAAGATATTTCAAATGATTGTTTATGTAAAATAATCAAGTGGATTATTCCTAATTATACAGATACTAAAGAATACTGTGATAGGTACCTTATAGTGGAAAATTACAGCTTATCAATCTTGGAAGAAGGAAACTTCTGAAATAGGAAATGTCAATTCAATATGGACCTTTAAAATGACAAATTAGGAGCAAAAATATGTCCTTTAGTAAGGATTCTGAATGGAAATGCTTCCAGTGGACTGTCAAAAGCACAATTTCCTAGCTCAAAAAAAAAAATACTTTGTTTGCTGTTCAGGTAGCAAGGTTGAATGGGTGGTTCTTTTCCCTTTTTATCTCTGTAAACACCATATTATCACCTAACTTCAAATATTCATCATGCAACATCTCGCCCCATTGCCTCCAAACCTTGACATCCTATGTCAATCATTTCCAGGTGTCTTGGAAGTAGCTGGAACAGCACAGTATTTCAGCACTATGGTTCATGGTATCAACTGCCAAGGTGCAATCAATCAATCAACAGGCTTTTATTAAACACTTACTATGTGCCAGGCATTGAGGTAAGTGTGCTGAGGTTACAAAGCAAAAAGCCACTTAGAATCAGCAAACAGATGCAGTCTCACAACTGTATCTTGGGCTACCCAAATGAAATCTTTTCTAAGAGTGATGATAACGTCAGCAACAACTTCACCTTTATCAAAACCTATCAAGTTGATGGAAGGAAGAGAAATAATCAGCAGTCACTGAAGCATGGTTTGATCACTGAAAGCGATTTTTAACACTTTCTAACAATAATCTCTAGCATTTCTATAATGTTTTAAGGTTAATGAAGCACTTAACATATGTTATCTTATTTGATTCTCACTATAATCCAACCAGATAGGTATCATTATGACCTTCACTTTACAGATCAGGAAGTTGAGGTTGCAAGAAATTATGTGACTTGCCCAAGGTCTCATAGCTAAGGAAGTGCTGGGAGAAGAATTTGAAATTAAACTTTCCTGACTTCAAGGCCAGAACTATGCACTGAGCCACCTAGCTGCCTGAACTTGAGCTCTCATTTGTTTGATTACCTAAGTAGATGATGCCCAGGAATTGAGTGGTTCAAAACTTTCATTCTTTTGTACCAAAAATAGTATAATCTTTTCACTAATACAGGGAAACTAATCTGATGTGGTTATTACAATACTGACATATTGAAAATTTCAACTATTTCTTGGGCTTCCTCACACGTCATACAGGCTGTATTGAAACTAGAAATCAAGGACAGTATAAAATTTTCTACTCAAAATCAAATTCACAGTACAACTTATAAACTGAATGGAAGACTGTGTGAGACAAGGAATATTCCTCTATGGATAGAATGGGAGCAACATTATTATTCATGTTAGTACCTAGCACAATGTATATATAATAGAGTAAGTGATGATCATTTCATTCATTAATCCATTTTTCATATTTCAGGTCATGTTGTTCAATTCAAGTTAATTGTCTTTAATTATTTTTATATAGTAGTTTCAGTAAACTAAGACTATATAAGTCAGTATTGTTATAAAAATTACCAAGATCATAAGTGCTAGAGGATTACAAATTTTAGCACTGGAAAGTACCAAAGAGATCTTGTAGATCAGACGTTATTTTACACATGAGAAAGCTGAGGGTACAAGAGACAAAATGGACTAAGGACACATAGGTAGTAGGTATCAAAGCCAAAATTCATGATTTTAAGTCCAACCACCATATTTACCTGTGAGGAATATAAGCCTCTAGGGACTACACTGAATTAATGTGACTGATAAGAGTCACAAAACTGTTAAGATATTTCAGATTATTCTATGGCAAACTTGAATACTTTTTAGATAAGAGACCTTAATCTCAAATTTTGACTCTTACGTTTTCCAAAATTTTAGGTAACTCATCCAAATTGTTCCTTTGGTATGTCCCTTAGAATTCAATGTGCAATTACTAAATAAGTCACATGCTACTTACTAGATGAAAGAAAAACAGTTATTTGATAAGATTTTTATTCATGAATTCAAATTTGAGCTGATCACCCACTGTATGCATCGTGCTATAGAAAATCTTTCTATAATCTACATTTTGTAGGATATTTCAGTAAGACTGCAACCTATTCAGAATTAACTCAGCTAAGTGTTTGTAATTATTTTTTAATGGAAGACAGAAAATTATTCCTCTCCTTTAAAGACTGAAGCATCTGTGAAAACTCAAATAGTGGCTGAGGGGCACGCTTATGATTTTAATCATTTCCTCACAGAGGTTCCCATAACACCTACAACAGTGTCCCTGCGTGAGAAAGGTCAATTCCAGAGTTAAACACTGTCTCACGATGGTTGCAGGCTATCAGATCTTCTCCACCTCAAAGTCACACTGAAAATGATGAAAGATGATGGAAGACTTGACTTGAGATTACTTTTTGGCCATCAATAGACCGTTCTACTGGCAACAAGCCTGATCTAACATGCTAAAGTAGATGAAAAGGAAACACTAAATATATCCATCCTGTTTGGTTCCTTGAATCTGAGACCTTTTTTCTTCAAAAAAACAAACAAAAAACCTAAACACAGCTATTCTGCAATATTGAGAACAGTGTGTTTTGCAAATAGGGAGTCCTTGATCTATAGATTTTTAGATTTCAGGGGAAAGCCCAATCAAGTGGGAACCTTCATTCTTTCCTTTTGCCTGTTAGTGTAGCTAGTGTTTGGCATTCTTCAATACGTCTACAAGTTCTGAGTTTATCAGTTCCCTGTGCTCCTAGGATGTCAAAAGTATATTATCTTATAAATCTAAGTCTTCCTTTCACATTTATATGAGGAATAGATCTGATCTTGATAACTGTTCATGATTAGCATTTTTCTATGAAAAGAACAGGGGAAAAAAACCTGAAGTGGCCACAAGGTAAGGGAGAAAAGCCTGCTACAGTGTCTAACTTCATTTGAAGATCTTAATATAATTTAAGAATATTAAATACAAAGTATCAAAAGATATGTACATCTTCTTTCACCCTACCAGCTTTAGAAACCTTTTAATTGGACCCTGACAATCCGATCAGAGGGGAAGTGATTGGATGAAGAAGGCTTAAGAATCTGGCTCAAAAAAATGTCAAGATGCTCCTGTGGTTCACATTCCCAATTTTATTCTATCATTCTATTACTCTAATTCTCTTAATGTCTTCTAAGAAAAAAATAATCATTTGGGAATTTTTCTTCATAATAGTGTACATTGATCAAAGCAGCTTATATTTACTTTGGGCTTTGTAGCTTACGAAATAATTTTCTGAATATAGTGCTGTGAGGAGAACGGAGAAAATACCATTATTCTAATTATACAGATGGGGAAACCGAGGTTCTCAGAGCTAAAGTGACAGGACTGGTCATACAACTAGTACATATCAGAGCCAGGACTGCCACCCTGGTCTCCTGACTAATCCAGTGATCTTTCCATTATGCTTAGGATATCTACATATGAAAATAAATGGATGCAAATGGCAATAATCTAGTTATTTGGGGAAGTCTGTAATTAAATTGTGACTTTTAATTAAAGAAATATGCTTGGACCCAAATCATTATTCAAAGCTTAACCATGATGTTTAGGATTAATTTATATATATATATATGTATATATATATATATGTATATACATATATATATGTATATGTATATATATACAAAAATAATTAACTTCTTTTAAAATTCAAAATCAAAAAGAAAAAGTCAACAAATAAAACAAATATGAGTAACTACATTGTAGCAGCACCATACAAAGGTGATTTTTAAACCTATTTTCCCGTTCCTACTAACAAAGGCTAAACCACTTAACTCAAGCTGAGAGGGCTGTGAGCATTGTAGGTGTTTTTGACTGTAGGGGTGGGGGTGGTAATGAAATGAAAATCTAAAACGAAGAAAGGATACTGAACATATGAACAAACAAAAAATATATGAACTGAACACTAAAAAGAAGACAAAGAGCTACTTCAATTACTGTTTTTCGCATTATTATCGTTATTTCTATTACTGTTTCTGCTGCTCAATTGTGTCTGATTCTTTGTGACCCCTTAGACCAAACTGTCCATGAAGATATTTTTAGCAAAGATACGTAGCAGCAAGCACCCCACATACACAGGAGGGTCTGCTGTACAGGTTCTTAGATCTGCTTTTCTAAGAGGAAAGCAACTTTTGAGGGGTCAACAATCTTCTTTAATTACATTCACCAAGAGAGAAAATACAAGCGGAGAAATAAAGATCAACAGACCGGGCTTCTAACTGTCTGACCATAAGCAATACATACATCACAGATCAACAGACAGATCCAGTTGTCTGATCATTACATACATACATACTTACCAGAGAGAGAAGCACCCACATCTCGGTTTTCAAAGGGGAGAGGCAGGGCCCAGCTACTCTGAGTCTCATCTGGCAGAAGAATCTTCTACCAAAGAAGCCTCCCCCAAAGCAAAACCTCACCTTAGGGTATATATGTACACTGTGCCAGAGGGCACAGCCTTCCTGATCTAGGGCCTCATTAATTAACAAAAGTTGTGGGTATTCTTACAAAACAAGCCACCCTAATCATGTTCTCCTTAATGGGCTCCAGGTGACGCCTATTAAAGGGCAATGGACAGGGCAGATCTTTAACTCTAATTAACATTACAAGATACTAGAATGATTTGCCATCTCCTTAGCCAGTAAATTAAGGCAAACAGAGGTTAAGTGACTTGCCCAGGGTCACACAGCTAGTAAGTGTCTGAGGTCACATTTGAACTCAGGTTTTTCTGACTCGGGGCTCAGCACTCCATCCTCTGAGGCATCGAGCTACCCATTATTACTATTGTTGACATCTTTAGCGTGATTTAGTTTGCAATTTTATTTACATTGTCTCACTTGACACTGACGATTACAATCCTATGAGCTATTAGGGTCGCCACTGTGTAGCTCAGGAAACTGAGGTTTAGGGCGGGGGGGGGGGGGGGGAGGGAAACCTGATGCTTCTAGGCCATTTTGTGGCAGCAGGTTCCCCACCACTGGGTTAGGAAGCTTAAAAGAGTCATATAGTCAGCGAGTGCTTTCAGATAGAGTCAAACCTAAGTCTTCTCCCCTTCAAGGTCAGCAAAACAGATTCTACCCCAAGGTGTCTATTTTATAGATAAATCAGAGAAAGTCATTTGGTTAAATGAATCCATCTGGCTAATAACATGGTGGATTTACAATGAGTCGTTTATCTGCCCTCTCTCCCTACCCCCATCAATGCATTATAATTGATCATTACTTTATTCACAAACTCAAAAAACCGTGCAATTTTGATCTATAGTCTTTATTTCTATCATGTGGCCCCATTCAAAAACAGCTTCAAAGTATAGGTCACTTTATAAAGCTCATTACTATGGTGATGTAGAATAGTTCATGAAGTATTTACCTTAGAGTCAGGAAAACCACAGTCCCAGTTCTTCCTCTGCCACATCCTGGCTTTGCGACTCTGAGCAAGTCATTTAACTTCTCTGTGACCCAGATAACCCCCCAAGGCTATATAGTGAGACACTAAGACTACCCTGTGAAAGGTCAGAGCTCTCCCACAACAACTTCAGTGAACGTCTGAAAAGGGTTGTAGAATGATCACGTATGGGAAAATGAAAAGAGATGGAAGTCAGCTCCTTTGTCCAGTTCAAAACTACACAAAAAGGCAGCACAAAGGAGGTAGAGGCTGGTTTGTTGTTGTGGTTCATTCATTAAGTCATGTCTGACTTCCTGACCCCTCAGATTGTGCATGCCAGGGCCTTCAGTCCTCCACTTTCTCCCTAAGTCTATCCAAACTCACGTTTGTTGCTTCCATGACACTATCCCTGTATGCTGCCATCACCCTCTCCTTTTGCCTTCAATCTTTGCCAACAACAGTGTCTTCCAAAAAGTCATGTCTTCTCATTATGTGACCAAAGTATTTAAGCTTCATCTTCAGTGTTAGACTTTCCAGTGAAGAGTCACAGTTAGTTTCTTTAAGTATTGACTGATCTGATCTTCTTGCTGTCCAAGGGGTTGTCAAAAGTCTTCTCCAGCACCACAATTAGAAAAGACTGGGGTGGTCTGTCATTTCCTTGTCCAGTAAATTACCCTTTATCAGGTCATTCCACTATGGCCAGTCTGTCTTGGGTGACCATGCATGGCATAGCTCATAGTTTCATTGAGCTACCCAAGCCCCTCTACCAAAACAAGACAGTGATTCAGAAGGGGAGATTCTGGTAGGGGAGTCTCACCAACAAAGTCAGTTCAATCATTGTTAAATATGGAATAAGCATGGTGAGAAAGGCAAGGGTTTACATCAGGGAAACCAATCTGTACTCCAGTAACCTAACAAAAAGCTAGTGAAGATAATGAGAGGTGGGGAAAGAACACTCACTTGGGCATCATGACCCAATATCACCTCTAATAATTGGACACTTGATGCCACATCCTTATCCCCCGATCTCTATGAGCCAAAGCATTGAAACATCTGAATACCCAGCTCTCTTTACAGGGACCTGCAGCAAGAGGAAGAGCCCAGTCATTAGTGCTCCACCAATGTGGTCTCACACATTAGCAGAGCTGATAGAACTAAATCTTTAGTGAAGATTTTGCAAAGAGGAGAAAAAAATGTAGCTGAGGTTTTAATCCACAGTGGTCACAAAGCAGACAGAGATACAAATTGAATTTGAGGGAGAAGATAGCATTTCTGGATTTCTGATATCAGAAATTCCAGATTATAGTGGCCACCTGACCATAAGGGTCAAAACCAAGCAATGCCAGGCCAATCCAAAAGACTTAGGCCAAAATCCAAAAGCAAGAAATAACACTGAAATGACACTGAAAATAAGAGTAAGTAAAAATTATGAGTGAACTGAATGTCAAAGAGTAAAAAGCAGAATAATGGAGAAAACTCAGAAGAAATTCAAAGAGAACTTTGGAGAGGTAAAAAATGGTTTGGACTTAAAGACTACAAGAAAGGCTGAAGAAAATAAATCAAGAGACAGATGAAATGAGAGCTTGGGAGGAAAAAAATTGAAAGGAAACCTAAATAATTTAGATTAGATAGTAGAAAACCTTACCAAAGTAATATTTTAGTGGACTTCTTAAAAATTAAAATGGAAGAAAAATAGTTGCATGTCTCTGAAGCAACCAAGAATATTAGAACAAAGTCAAAAGATTTTTTAAAAAGTGAAGAAAATATCAGGTATGTATCTACTATCAAAAACAGCAGATGAGGAAGACAGATCAAGGAGGAATAATTTAAAAATCATCAGATTCCCTAACAACCATGACCAAACAAATAAACCTACATTCCAGAGTTCAAGAACTCATAAAAGAAAACTTCCCAGATCTATTGGAACAAAGAGTAAATGTAGGGCAAAATAGTCAGCAACATTCTAATATTTGGGAATCTTCGTATATCCATTTTGTATTTAGATAAGTTTATCAGAAATCACAACAATAAACAATATAAAAACTTGAATAGAATTTTAGAAGAGTTAAATATGATGGATCTTTGACAGTTAATGAGTAGGAATATATTGGGGTATACAGAATTCTCATTAGTTCCTGGAACATTTGCAGAAATTGTCCATGCATTTGTGCATAAAAATCTCACAAACAAATGCAGAAAAGTAGAACTATGAGAAGTATCTTCTTCTTAATTACAATACAATACAAAATGTAATCAATAAATAAGGAATATAAAGCTAAGTTGTATCTAAATGAAATAATCCCAAAGAACAGGTGGGTCTAAAAATAATTCGTAGAAACAACTGGCAATTACATTAAAGGCAATTACTACACCGAGATGTCACAGAAAGCTTTTATGACACCAGTCAAGCTGTCCTGATGCAAAATGCATATCTCTAAAGTTCTCTCTTCTACTTCTGGTCCTACCTCTCTGACAACTTCTTACTCTCCTTTCCTATATCTACATCTAGATGAGAGCAATAAACCATAGGTCTTCCCCAAGGTCTTATCCTGAACCTTCTTCTTCCTTTTTATGATTTTGCTTGATTTTGTTCCTTTGGATTCAATTATCATCCTTACACTAATTATTCCCAGAATTATTTATTCATCCCTAACCCCTCTCCCTATTGCTAGTCTTGCTTATGCATCTGCTTACTGGATATCTCAGATGTATCATAGCTCTCTTAAATTCAAAGTGTCCCAAACTGAACTCATATCTTCCCTCGCCCCAAGGTCACAAATTTAAAAAAAAGGGGGGTGGGGGAATGGGAATTCTGAAGATTAAAGAAAATATGGGCATTTTAAAACAGAACAAAAAAATAAAACTTGGAGCAGAATTTTTAAAAAATCTAACAAAAATGTTAGCTAATAGGATTTAAAAGTGAGAATCCAGTCACCATTATTAAAAAATGAAAAAGTAAGAATAATTCATAATAAATGAGAGGAAAGGTTTTATTAGGAAATATTTTACCTAATGCTAGCTAGTATGAAATCTTAAATATAATGAATGAGTAGTTAAAAAATAATATAAATAGCCAAATTATCAGAAGAAAAAATAGAGAATTAAAATAATATAAGATCATAAAAATAAATAAAAATGTGCAAACGTATTTCCAAAAAAAGATGGATTCCTGATGAATTCACACATCTAAATAAAAATCTATAGGAATAATACATTCCAATTTTACATTTTATTTAAAAAATAAGAAAGATGACATCCTACTAAGCTGCTCCGATGAGACAAAAATGATTCTTCTAACTACATCTGGGAAAGTAAAGTCATAGAAGAAAAACAAAGATTAGTATCACTAATATCAGTGAAAAAAAATTTTAAAAATGTTAGCTCAGAGAATTTGTTAATGTATTGGATTTATTATAATCAATATTGGACTTTTATCAGAAATTGAGTTGGTTCAATATTAGAAAAACTATGAACATAACAATTCATATTAATAGAAAAACAAAAATCACATTACTAAATTGAAACTATAGAAAAACATAACTTTTGGCAAATTAAAAGCTACATTTATGTTTAAAAAAAAACCTGGAAAATAGAGGGCAGAGCCAAGATGGTGAAGTGAAAGTAGGGATTCACCTGAACTCTTCTACAAATTCCTTCAGATACCACTAAAAAGTGAATCTGAACAAATTTTAGAGTGGCAGAAAAAACTAGAAGACAGAACGTGGCAGATTTCCAGGCCAGAAAAGTCTAAAAGGTCAATGGGAAGAATCTGTTACATGGGGCTGGGGGAATGCAAAGCATATGGGCTGCATCAACTGGGACTTGGCCACAGTTGAACAGGAATGCCTGGGCAATCTGAGTAACCAGAAGCAGTGCCTACTTCCAAACATCTCAGCACAGGACAGAAATCCAGTGGACCTGGGTGAGAGAGAAGCCTGGGGCCTGCAGCAGTAACAGTGGCTGCTCCTGTGGGTTTATCAGTCCAAGGAATGAATGTCTGAATGTCACCTACTTGAACTTCTGGGAGCCAAGATGGCAGAGTAAATTGTAACTGCTAACACCCTTCCCTTGTTGACCTAGAAAAACCTAGAGAAAATTACCCCAGAAAAAAATCCTGGAATAGTGGAGCCATCAGAAGGGGTGCAGCAGTCTTTTAGCTTGGGAGGCTGTATCAGAGGGATCCCAGCAAGCCCCAACTCATCAGACTGGCAGGATATTCTGAACCTAAAAGAGATGGAGCCAGTAAACACCAACACTAGGACTCCAGGCATGCCTTAGCACAGCCAGGGGAATTGGGCAGACAACAGCATAGATGGAGTTCACCAACTAATGAGCCTGCCCATGCTCTAGCACAGTCTTAGGGGAGGAGGAGATCTCCAGCAACCAAAGCACACTACCCCCACACCTCACACCACAAGCTTCAGTGTAACCCTGAGGAAACTTGGATAGTCTTCACCTGGTCTCAACCCTGGCACACACCAGCCAGCTCAGCATTAGGTAAGGTATAGCATTATACAGTTTCTATTTAAAGAACCAGAGGCCATAGCACACAAAACCAGTACCCAAGCCCCTAGTTCCCAGCACAAGAAACATGGGGCAGAGCCTCCTGTGCCCCAGAAGCAGAGATGCATTTTGAAAGCCAGAAAAAAGGCAATTACCATGCATAAGAAGCAAATTAGAAAAGCGAAGACCATAGAATGTTATTATAGTGACAGGGAAGATAAAAATGAAATCAGAAGAAGACAACATTGACACTATATCCACATCTGAAACCTCAAAAGTGAATATGAACTGGTCTCAAGCCTGAAAAGCATCTTAGAAGAGCTCAAGAAGATTTTTAAAAGCAAATTGGAGAGGCAGAATAAAAATTGACCAATGAGCTCCTAAAAAAGTAAAATTAAACAAATGGAAAAGGAAGCACAAAAGCTAACTGAAGAAAATAGTTCATTAAAAATTAGAATTGAGCAAGTAGAAGCTAAAGACTCTGTGAAGCATTAAGAATCAGTCAAACAAAATCTAATGAATGAAAAAAATAGACTAAAACATAAAATATCTCATTGGAAAAACAACTGACCTGGAAAAATAGATCCAGGAGAGAAAACTTAAGAATTATTGGTCCACTGGAAAGACAGGAAAAGTGCCCTGTCCTAGATCCAGAGGGCAAAATAGTCATCAAAAGAATCCACCATTCACCTTCTGAAAGAGATCCCAAATTGAAAACACCAAGAAATATCGTTTCAAAATTCTAGAATTATCAGGTTTAGGAGAAAATACTGCAAGCAGCCAAAAAGAACAATTCAAAGATCAAGGAACTACAATCAGAATCACACAGGACCATACAGCTTCTACATTAAAAGATCAAAGAGACTGGAATATGATATTCCATTAGGCAAAGGAACTTGGACTACAACCAAGGATCAATCACTCAGCAAAACTGAGGATAATCTTTAAAGCAAGGAGATGGAAATTTAATGAAGTAAAAGATTTTTAGATTTTCCTGATGAAAAGGCCAGAGCTCAATAGGAAATCTGATCTTCAAATACAAGACTCAAAAGAGGCATAAAATGGTAAGCAGGAAAAAAAAGAAAAATGTTATTTAATATGGGCAAACTGTTTACATCCTTGTATGGGAGGATGATACTTGTTAATTTTGAGAATTATATATTTATTATGATATTTAAAAGAGATATATATTGATAGGGGATGTGGGTATAAATTAACTGATGTGATGATCAAAAAACAAGTAAGGTTGCAAAGGGAGAAGAGGAAAAGAGGAGGCAGAAAAGGGTAAATTACATCACTTGAAGAGGCACAAAAACATTATACTAGAGGGAAAGAAAGGAGGGAGATGAGCATTGTTCAAGCTTTACTCTCATAGGTTTTGTTTCAAGGAAGGAACAACATACTCAATTAATTATAGAAACCAATAATAGCAGGATCCCAAAACTAAGAGCTAGACATCTCTGTTACTGTTATTTGTAGATCTTTGGCAAGCCTCTTAAACTCTCTTGGCCTTTGCCTAAAAACTACAAAAAATTAAGATGGTCATGAATTGGAAGGTGTCTGAGATCACTTCTAACTCTAGCTCTATAGAACTAATTTTCAGAGAGACAACTTTAGTCCTGACAGAGGCAAAGATTGCCTACCAATGAAAACTAAATGAAAGAGAATTAGGCCACTTCAGGAAGTAGTGGGTTACCTTTCCCTTGAGTTTTTTTAAGCTCTCTATCTATGAAACAATAATCACTTCCTACTCGGATTCCGTGAATTATTGCTTTACCTGGTCTTTTCAGTAGTCATGAATTTAGAGATGAAAAGAATGAAAATTACACATTAGCCCTTTCTGTGACTCAAAGATGTCTCTCTCTCTCTCTCTCTCTCTCTGTCTCTCTGTTTCTCTGTCTCTCTCTGTCTCTCTCTCTCTCTCTCTCTCTCTCTGTCTCTCTGTCTCTCTGTCTGTCTCTCTCTCTTTCTCTCTGTCTGTCTGTCTCTCTTTCTCTCTCTCTTTCTCTTTCATCTTTTCACTTTTACTTTCAATTTCATTTCCTTCCCTTTGGCCTTTTGAGACAGTTTGATACCCCAGGATCTCAAAGTGTTTATCTCTGGTTTTCAACTGGCTACTACCAATCCTTCCATGAATAGAACTGTGTACCAAGACAATTGTGGTCTTATTGACCATTTCCCCTATTATATGACTGTCTTTTCCTTTGTGTTCTTAACTGTTCCATTTGCTGGGCATGTATTAAACACTGACGTTTCACTGTCTACTCATTATTTCATTATGTCTTGTTTTTAAGCATTATGTAGTTTCTATATTTCTTTCAATGCTGTCTAATTTGACATTTTCCTTGTCTGAATTCAATATTGCTACCCCCTCTTTTTTCTTGATTCTCCACTATTCATAAATAATCTACTAGTTACAGTGAAAGACACAAATTTATATAAGAGTTAGTTCCTGCTCTCAAGGAGTATCTTCATAAAAGAAGCTGACCTTTCCATATTGGGTCTCAAAGAAACTGCAATTTCAAATTAAAATCTGTACGTGTGGAAAATAATGTATCAGTTAACTGCAATGTTTTGATCTGATCAACGTTTGGAGCAACATCAGAATTTGAATAAAAAAAAGAATCTCATAGAAATACATAATATTAATAGCCCACATAATATTAATAGCACAAGTAAATTTCCATAACTTACCCCACCTACTTTCTCAAAATGAGATCCATCTTTCTTAAAATCTGTGATGCTTCCATTAAAATACCAAGTGAACACGATATCTAAAAGGGGATCATGCTGAACTTGACAAGGCAGGATTACACTTTCTCCAACAGAAACATCCATGTTGGATGGGGCCAATGTTATTCTTGTGGGCTCTAGAGGAAAACAAAACAAAACAAAAAACACAGATGCTCAAACATTAATAAAGTCACTATTGTCAGACTAACATTCAAACAGATAATCAGATGACCTGTTATCTAGTAACATTATTCACATTGGGCTTTAACCAAATAACCTTATTGATTTGCTTAAATTACAGATAACCATAAAAATTGAAACATTTAGAATATGAGATAGTGATATTGTCACTGGTAAATCATCGAGCAATTAAGGGTTAAAGGAAAGTTAGCAATGAAAGTTAGGCATGAAAATTACATAGTCAGAATTGACTAGGTTATTTTTACTGACTCATAAACTCACAGTCAGACTTTGGGATAGCCAATGGGCAACCCTATGCTTTAATAGTTTTGACAGGTGATGAAAGTAAGGAGAGAATATATTCTGCACATCTTTAAATAAATCCATAGATACCAGATTACTAAGAATTTAAAATACTTCATTCAAAAAGGGAAAAGAGGTTAATAGGTTAATCAAAACAAAATGATTTTTATAGATGGAAGTCCAACCATGACATTTTCTAAATTAGAAAACCAAGGTCTAGTAAGGTGAAATGTTTTGCTCTTTACAAGTAACAGACCAGATTTTTGATCAGTTTCTCTACTTCTAAGTCCTCCACTCTTCATACTGTATGGTGAATTTTAGGTATAAAACTTTACAGTCAATTTACAGGATAAAACTCAATGCATACATTTCTTCTCTCTTCCTTTCTGTTCTGTCCTCTTACCTTAAAAATACTGCTTGGTTAAGAACATTCTCATAACTATTCTCAAAGAAGTTCTCAATGATACCAAAACAGATTTGCCAGACAACTTACCATAGCACAGATAATGTAAAGGAAAACAATCTAATTTGCATAACCTCAAAATGATAGGATAAAAATATCTACATGGAAATGCATGACATAGAAGTAATGTATTAAGAACTACTTTAAACAAATAAGTTATTTTGTCTATTATAAATGCCCAAATTAACTATAAAGAACATGTGAAGAAAAATGGTATCTGTGTCCAGAGAAAGAGCTGATAAACATAGTATGTATAGACTAATTTTACATACACATATAGCTATTTGCATCTAATGGTAGCCATCTATAGGGTGTGTTGGGGACAGAAGAAAAAAAGAAAAAAAAAGAAATTTACATGATCATTTTGTTGAATATTTAAAAGGAACACCAAATTATACATAGTAGATTTTGCGGTTTCATTCACAACCATTTTTTTTCACTATACTATGTTATGGAAAAGTTTGTTTTATTCCATAAGTTTGAAACAAAATAAAATTTAAAAAAGGAAATCATTAAATTGCACATAATTAAAGCACACTTAATAATGTGCCCATTGTTTCACATTATGTTACAGTGGAAAAAAGTGAAGATTTGACCCATCTTTCCTTTTGAAAATCCAATTTAATTATATTTTTACAGTATGTGTTAGATGCAAAGGATTAGTTACAGTTCTGGGAAGATGTAGATAGAAAAAAACCCAGCCCTTTCTGGGTGCTTATATTCTACTGGGGGAAGAGGAGAGGTATGTACAGTATTTAAGGATGAAGAGACATAATGCAGCATGAGGACAAATGGTTCCTTCACAACACAGTTTGTATGAATGAAGTAAAGAAATCTTCAGTAGCTTTAATGTTTTTTTCTATGCAGTTTAGGACATATTTTTTATCTTGCAGAACAGTAGCATATGGTACATGTATTGCCTATATCAGATTATGTGACATCTTTGGGAAGGTGGGAAAGAGACAGGGAAATATTTGGAAACCAAAATTTTATAAAAAGTGAATATTGAAAACTAAAAGTAAACAAAAAAAAAGAAAAAAAGAAATATAAACTGAAAAAAAAACACCATCATACCTGTAACTACTAAGTGCGTGGAGCTGCTTGCTTTCCCAAACTGGTTCTCAGCCAGACAAGTGTAAGTCCCAACATCCAACTTAGATACATTGGCTATTTGTAGTCCTCCATTGTTTAAAATAGTTATCCTGGAAAGAAAAGTATTAGTAAGATAATAGAAAAGACAATATGAAAGTATATAAAAGTTCAAATATATTTGAGGAAAATAAAAAATTTTATTATAGTATTTATCCATGATGCATATCTCCAAGCAATGGGATCTTAGCATCATAATGTCTTTACGTGATAAAAATTAGAAAAAAATAGTGCAATTTTAAAAATAATTAGCATGCTTTCAACATGAGGTGGGGAAAGAACTATTAAGTTGTTCAAATTTTTCAACTACAAATCATTACATAGCTAATCTATTGTGGGTTCCTTTCTCAAGATAACCCCAAGCATTTTCTGAGGTGTATCTTGAAAGTTTAGACAATGAGATGATTACTAAAAAGGTTTGAGAGGCATAATTTCTGAATAATTTAATCATTTTTATTAAGGCCAGTAGATTATTAATAAAAGAAAGGTCATTTGGCCAATTCTCTTAGATCAAAGACCCCTAATGCTGGGGGGGGGGGGGGGTCAAGCTTATATGTCGTTTGAAGAATAGGAGTTCCTGGGAAATAGTCACCAACTGGGATTAGCTAACACAATGAGAGGTCAATCTCATCTTGGTCAAAGAAACATCAACTTTTGTATCTTTGGGCTTGATAACAGGGAGAATTCTGGACCTGTCTGAGCAAACACAATATACAGGAATACACCTAATACCCTAATAGCCTAAGTTTAGAATTTCTTTTACTAACTGATCAGAACTCTAGGAGAGTTTTCTCATATTTTGGTTTCTGGATGAGGAAATAGAAAAGGGGGAAATCTTGGTTCTAACACAATAATTAGTTATTAAACATAAGAGAGAAATATTCATTTTTCACAACAAAATCAAGAGCAATCAAAAAAATGTTCAAGTCACCTATGTCTTAGGGCTGAGTTAAGCAGAAGGCACAAAAAGTGGCAAAAGATAGTCCCCACCCTCAAGGAACTCAGTAAAAAATCCATAAATATTAAGAAATATACAGGATAAATAGGAAATAATTGATAGAAAAGGCACTGGAATTAAGAGGGATTAGGGAAGGCTTTCTATAGAACTGACTTGCACAACTTGGCAGTAGGTAGGGGCCAAAATTAAAATAGGCTAATCTTCTTCAGGGTGGACCAGAGACAGACTGACAAAGGTTGGTTGCCATGTGACGTGTCATGTAACAAAGAGGAGAACGCACAGTGGCAACACCACATTTTTCTGCCTTTGGTGGGCCACACATGGTGCATGGGCTATATGTTGCGCAGGCCTTGTGTAGAAGCTGCCATTCTAAATATCTGAACAAAATATTTTAAGCTCTTGAACATTTGCTCGTATATACAGCTCATCAAATCATTTAAAATTTTTAAGGTCCTTGAGGGCAGACATTATGTTTAAATTATCTTAGCATCTTCCAGGGACCTACCATAGTATTTTGCACATAGCAATCATATCATACATATTTGTGTAATGAATGACAGAAGTAAGCATTTATTAAGCACCTTTCATGTGCCAGGTACTATGTGAAGGACGATACAAATATTATTTAATTTGATAGTCACAACAACCTTTGGAAGTATGTGCTGTTATTACAGTTGAAGATACTTGGGGTAAGAGAAGTTAATTGACTTGCCTAGGAAATATCTGAGGCTAGATTTGAACTTGGGTCTTCCTGACTCCAAAGTCAGTGTTTTCTACACAGAAGTCACCTCACTGGCTCTAATCTAGCATGAAGAATCTTATATCAATTTCTGTGCCTACTTTTAAACCTCATTTATTTACATGCTACTTTTCAAAGTACAGCTTCATTTTTCTTTACGTTCAAACAATGAAATACCTGTGATCAGTTAAATTCCAGAGTCTTCATTCTTTGCTAACTACTTTGCTGGAGCAGATCTTTTCCACAGTTGAACTCTTGGTAGATTTAGAAACATTAATATGGTCACAAATTTTACCCCAGCTAGTTGCAAAAGGGTAAAGAACAATGAAAATCTTTTGTAGATATTGAGTTCAACAGAATGGAAAAGGCTTTCTCTCACAATAAACCTGAAGTAGTCACTGCAAGTTTTCTTGCCTCCATTTTACAGATAAGGAAACTGAGGGTGAGAGAGGATCAAGTCAAGTCAGTATTTCTTAAGCTCTTACTATGTCCGTAAGGCTAAGCAATTTTAATGTGCATAAATTTACATGACTAAGAAGAATGTAGAGATGACTTGACACTGGTCTTCTGAGTATATATTCAATGATTCATATTATTACAGAAGCAGGAAGGCACATCAAATACCACAGATATTTGAAATGGCTTGCCCAAAAATGAGAGGCAGGATTTGAACCAAGGTTCTTTGACTCCAGAGATAATATTCTTTCCACATAATCACTGTAATAGTATGGGCTTTGTAATGTAGAAAACTTAGGTTCAAATTAGACCTTTGATATTATCTAAATAACATTAGGTAAATTACTCAATTTTCCTGGATTTCAATTCCCTTATCTGTACTGTGAAGAGTTTGGAGGAGTTGACATGTGAGGTTCTCCTAGATGCAGATGGACAAGCCTATGTTCACAGATGAACTTCAAGTATTTCCATGGTTGAAAATTTCAACATTTGCCCAATCTCCTGGTGAGTTATCTTTTGTCTCTTAGCAAACTTGGCTGCTGAAAGGTAGACAGACTATCCTGTACCTGTCCTGTATTCAAATACTTTCCAGCTTGGTAAACCTGCCAGAGATGGTATTCCACTGGCATAGTCTTTGAGAATATAGGACCACTTTCATCCTCTGTTGGAGAATCTAAGGACTTTAGTAGAGGACAATGGGCAACTAAATGTTATGATAAGCCTATTTATTCTAAGTCATTAGTTAAAAATAA